>NC_057880.1:15576141-15876219 GCF_019740435.1 Gambusia affinis
ACTCGGTGCCGTCTAATCCGTGCAGTAGAGTATGAGAGGACTTCAGCATGCGTCCAGGCTTTATAGGCTGGCTGCACCACAGTGATTAACCGCCTTATCCAAAAATAGCTTCGCTGACCTTACTCACATCTATGTGAATTGGTGCGAGCGTGTACATTTGAGGGTGTGTCTGTGCATGCTCAGGAAACTCAGGAGTGGTGGGTTAGGAGAGTCCAGTGCTGCAGCTGCGCTCTGTGTTTACATAGCAGAAACAATGAAGCCCTGGAGTAACCGCACATACACACACAGAAATGTTTCTGTCCAGTGTTTTGCCTGGAGGTAACTTTCCTTATGCTGTTCAGTCTAAAATTAAGTCAAAAACAATGTTTACATGCTGAATGTAATATTTTCCACTAGGCAACTACAAATTTAATCTTGTTATGAAACTATGACAGACCAGTTAGAGTTAAATGGAAAAATGTGTCAATCATGAGGCACTGAGGGGGAAAAAATGCTTCTTGTTTATTTTGTATTTAGAAATATGAAAGATGTGCTTTTATGTACTTGGACTTTATGTACTGACTGGTAGAGGAAACAGAAATCCTTGTACAGTGTGTTGCGAGCTGGAGGGGTACTTTACATCAACATTTTTCTTTTGGGGGGATTTTAAGTGGCACTTAATAAATAAGGAAAGTTCAGAATTTTCAAAAAAATAAAAATAAAACTGAGACACATAAGGAAAATCTCAGGAGAACAAGGAACAACAGGCAGCAGAAGAAACCAGCTAAAAAGATAGAAACCTAAATGCTCAAACACTGAGTGGGGCTGATTGTTGGAGTGGCTCAGTGAAACATTTAGCAGAATACTTTATGATATGTACTGCCATATCCTTGGGGTTTTACTTGATTAAAAAAAAAAAAATCAAGAACCCTGTATAATTATCTTTTCACTTCACAATTATATACTACTTTGTGTGGGTCTGTCACATTAAAGTCAATTAATATGCATGGAAGTTTGTAGAGGTAATGTAACAAAAATTTGAAAGAAGTATGAGAAAGTTTTCAGTTGTAAAGTTTAGCCAATGTTTACCTTTATTTCTGTATGTTTACTTTTTAAAGTAAATTATTAAAGCAAAAGCTTTATCGCATTTTTACTGAGCTTTTTGAACATTTCTTGAATTATTTCTCCCGTTTGCTGTTTTCTTGATGTTTCCAGAGGTTTATTTTCTGCAGAGTAGAATTTAATCCAAAGGCAAAACAGAAATTCAGACCTTGCATCACCTGACCAGCCTGACCTTTTTACTTATAAAATATAATTTTTGTCTTATCCTTTTTACTTTGGTGTTAAGATCTCTGTGACAATCTGATTGAAACAAGTAAAACGTATGTTGAAAGACCCATGTTGTATTGCGGGTAATGACTTAGAAATGGTGGTTATATAACAAATATTTTCAAACTGGGGAAACAGAGAGCCTTCTTAGTCTGTAATTATAATATTCACAGCTGCGGTGTTATGTATTTCCTGTTTCTAAAAAAATAGGCATAATTAGCTGCTGACCTATGCCAATCTATTCAGGTCAAAAGATTTTCATTACAATTACTATTTCCCCAACATATGTTACACTTATAGATGCAAATTCTAACAGTTTTCCCCGATGTAAAGGTTATTCAGAACTATTTTTGTTCTCTAAAGTTATTCACATTTATGTCAAATTAAAAGCCTCACCCTGCCTCTACGTGACCTACAACACTCGCTCTTTTCAGACATGACTTTACTCCTCCACTGTGGAAAAAGGGGACAGCCCAAACTGACTGACTTTCTCCAGTTTTCAAGGCTTCCCCATGCAGCTGAGTGCGACTGTTCCAGCACGTACACCTGAAACTCAGACGCTGTGGCCGTCGGCCAAGCAGGATTTCCTCCCTGAAAATTTCTGTTGATTATTATTGTTCTGTGTGGTTCTCTTTGTGCAGGAGGATGGACAACTCATCCTAGAGGGGCTACTAAACATTTACTGGGGTCTGCGCCGACCAATAAGACTTCAGATGTTTGATGACAACGAAAGATTTCGTCTCAACAGGTTAAGCTGTCTGATTTGTACTTCATATAGAGGCCTTAATGGGCTCAACTGAGAAGTGAAGGTCATGTGAGAGCAGTGCTCTCTTGTAAAAACCTGAAAAAAGTCATTGTTAGCACTATAAAGTTGCTAAGTTATATCAGTGTATTGCTCTTTTTCATTTCAAAATCTTAGCATATAACATTTAAATTGTTGGGATTTTTTAAATAAATATTGTAATTTTATTTGAATATCTATGTGGACTTTTTTGTTAGACATAATGAAATAAGAATAGTTTTAATATGTGTTTTAGACTCTGAATAGCTGTATAGATGAGGGGTTAAAAAACTAACATTTCCTTTCAGTGTTCACTCAAGAAAGCAGGCAAATCATTTTAAGTGCTGAAAAAACGTTTTAAATCAATATTCATGCAATGGCTTGTCTTTTACTGTTATTTGTCCACTCCAGGAAAGCCAGACAGCCATAAAATTAAAAGAAAATAACAAATGATCGTTCCTTTCTCTTTCAGGAATGAAATGTCTACTGTGGCAAAGCAGGCATCTGCAGAATCCAACAATAACTCACTGAACGGAGAACCTAGACCAGCTGGTGAATGCAAACACGTGCAGTCATGCCTTCCGCCCTAACCAACACAAACACACACACACCGAGATCTCTTGGATTAATGCAGATTACACGTTGTGAGAGATTAAACCCTCGCAGGTGCTTTATTCAGCAGGTCTTGTGGAAAGCTTGTCTCACGTGTTAAAGTTTCCTCATATGCCAGCTACACCAAATCAGATCAACAACACTATAAATAAACAAAATTGCACTACTTATGTCCATCACGTTGTCTTTTCAGCCTGTTTGGTCAATTGTTCCTATCTGCTACGACAGATAAGCAACAATGCAAGCTTTCTTTTTGCGTATTTTACTTATATGTGTTGACACAATGTTGCATTTTAAAAACAAATTTCTTGAATTGACACATTTTAAAGATTTCATTTAGTCCACATGTAAAATGCAACTCAACTCTCTAATAACATGTCTAAGCAGCTTAGTGGATCACAAGAATACAGTCACCGAGGCCTGTAGTAGTGTTTATAACTGTATCAAACTGATTGTCTAAGAATGAAAATTTGAGGGGTTTTGTCATTCAGAATCTAGTGGCACAGATTTACTTTTGTACACAAGCTTGTTTTGGTTTCATTTTGTGTCCCAACAGAAAATGGGTGGAAGAAAGTACTATTTAAAGCTCCCCATATCGCATTCCCAGCATTCATAGATTCTAATAACATAAACAGCTTGAGATATTTTGCTTTAGCAGTTTTGGAAGTCAGTAGAGAATGTTTTCCTATTGCTGCAACACTTTTTCTCAAACAACCTTAATCACAAACCATTTCTATATATATTTTTTGTTTCTTCATAGCATGAAGAACAAGCTTTTTAACTTCCTGAATGAAACAGTAAAGACACTTATTAGTCATGATTTTTAATTAACGCATAAAAGGTTGCTGAATTAGTAGTGTTTGTTGAACCTATTTTAACAGGGTACCATTCATGACTAAAACCGTTAAGAAAGTCTGTAATTTATGGTTAAAAATTTTGGCCGCTTGCTGTTAATCTTCCAGGCATGCTAGCAAGTTTAACTTTGACATTAGTGCTGTCTGTTACGCTTACAAAAGTTGGAAACAAACTCTCGCTCCAAAGCAGAAACATTCTTAACACAAACCTCATGGCAGTTTCTAACTTAAGTTGATACTGTTAAGCTCCAGTGTGATTCATATTTCTGACAGATTTAGTTTTAAAAGGATTTAATTCAATCCATACGCTTGTCTCTGAGAATTGGAAATGAGACAGGTAATAAAACAAAGTAAAGGGACTATTTTACATTATTCTTTCTTACAAAATTTTTTTATGTTGTTTGTGTTTAACCATTATTGAATATTTTAGGTCTAAATAATTTCACTTGCTAATATTTATTTGAGAAATCCCCTTTCCTTTTTCATATTATCATGCAGAGTGCGGAGGGAGCATAGGAACAGCATTTTATTAAGAATTGTGTAAACATAATTTATTTCTTGCTTTAGACGGTGATATTGGGGGTCAAGAGGAAGAGGACTCCCCCCAGCTGCTGAGGACCAGGAGTGACGCCTCCTTCATGCGAGTTCAGCGGAGGTCAAACACACACACTGCCGGAGACCTGCAGCGCCTGCGCACACACAGGTTCTCGATCAACGGCCACTTCTACAACCACAAGGTACAGTAAACAGAGCAGTCTCAATCAGCTATGTGGTCACTTTAACAAATCCCCTTGTTGAGATATCCCCAGGTGCAGAGGGGCGGTGGTTTCCTTTGACTGTACTTCTGCTGAGTTTCACAATGGCCTGCTGTGGGCTGATTTCATTATGTGCCACAGAAAACAAACTTAAGGCAAAGTTACCCGCATTAGTTTCTGCTTGATTCAGCATGAGGTGATGTTGATGTTGAACAGAGTCCAGCTGCAGATGAAAGGATTTCCTTTCTCCCGTTGCTTTCCTGGCCAAAATGTCCGACGTGATCATGTTCAGGAACACACACTCAACTTTTCAAGTGTATGAGAGGTTCTGTGCTAAAACAAAATGTACTTTACTCAAACATACTGATTTATCTGTTTTTCTTCATTTAGACATCTGTTTTCACTCCAGCTTATGGTTCGGTCACTAATGTTCGCGTAAACAGCTCAATGACAACGGGACAAGTCCTCAACCTGCTGCTACACAAGTTTAGGGTGAGCACAAGATACTGGTTTCAGTTTTTTTCTTATAAGTTAAACTTGAATTAATGATTATTTGTTATATTTAAGGTTGAAAACAACTCTGAAGACTTTGTCCTTTATATGGTACATGAGTCTGGAGGTAAGTATGTATTTGCCATGGTTTTGTAAATATAGGTATTTGTTTTTGTTTGCAAGCAGTTTATTTTCTTTTGTGCTGATCTGGTAGAAAGGACACGACTGAAGAATGATGAACACCCTCTGGTCACTCGCGTACTCTACGGGCCCTGTGAGAAAATCTCCAAAATCTTTATCACAGAAGCCGACCTGGGAGAGGAAGTGACATACGATGTGAGTCTTAGTCTCACTCACCATGTGACTTTGTTCTCTGAAACTGTTTAACAGAAGTGATGCTTTTTATAATATTTTGATAGTTTTCAATGGGCCAATGAAGGATAGTTGGGCTAAATTTAGGAAGCTGATATATCATATCCTACTTTGGGACAAATTTAACAATAGACTAAGATGACTATTGTTATGCTGCTTGATATATTTAGTGGTTTCCAAATCTTTCTTATTCTTTGAAGTTTTCCATATTTTGCAAAGATAAAACCACAAGCTTCCATGCTTTCATTCTCATTTTATCTAATAGACAAACACAAAGTAGCATATAATTATTGAACAGAAGAAAGTGACAAATTTTTTTCCTATTTTTTGATGCCTAAATTAAGTGCAGTATTCATAAGGTATTCTTAGAAAATAGAGAAAACTTATGTGTAATTTAATGGGAAATGTTTTATAAATCAACATAAATTTTCACATAATTGTGAAGTGGTAGAAAAAGAGTTCATGATTTTCAAGGTTTTTTTCATTAACAGTACACCCTGAAAAACATCCCTAAAGTCCTAAAATCCAATGCCAGTTCCCATGAAAAATCACATAATTAATGAATAGTCACAAAAAATCCATATGAAACCTCTAGTTTACCTAATGCCATTTATAGGTCACAGCAAACACATGCAAGAGGTTTCTTCAAAATATTTCGCCTACATGCCAAATAGCATGTGTTGTGGAAAATAACTGCACCATTCCCAGTGTGAAACATGTTGGCGGCTGCATCATGCCGTCAGGATGTGTTCTTCCAACATGGACAAGAGCAGGAAACCTGGTCAAAGTAGATTGGAAAATAGAGGTGGAAAAAAACTGGGAAATAGTGGAAGAAAACGTGTTCGAGGCCAGAAAACACTGGGACTGAGGTTCAGTATTTAGCAGGACAATAACAGGACAAAAAAATCCATGCCGCTAAATACAGGGAAATGCTCAAAAACAAAGATTTGTTTGCGACTGCAAAAGAAATAAAACTAGGATAGAGATTTCCACTTTCTCAGGACAACTCTTAAGTATACAGTGAAAGAAAGGTACAGAAAGGTACAAATAAAGGTGTAGGTCATTGCATTTTAATGTTTAAAATGAATTTACATTTTTATTTGATTTTTTTTTCTTTCTCCTTATAGGTTGCTCAGTACATCAAATTTGAAATTCCGGTTTTAGACAGCTTTGTAGAGAAACTCAAAGAGGAAGAGGAACGAGAAATAGTTAAACTGACAAAGAAGTAAGTAAATAGTTACTCAGCAGGAAAAAATTTAACTCTCCACTCCAAGTATTATGTTTCATTATGTGAAGCTAATGAAACTTAAGCATTTTAAAATTGTTTTCTGCAGAAGATAATCTTTCCTGTAACATATGCAGTTAGCATTTTAAATATTGCATAGAAACGAAAAACTTATTGAAAGAGGTTAGTATATTACATGACAAAATAACTTCTTAATATTTCAAATCATACATACCGTTTAATGTGGCCAGCAATGTGAAAAATTATGAAGAGACTTTTAGCTAATTTCAGTTTTTCTCCAATTATACCTTTGAATTTTAATGATATATCAAACCTATTTAATGAGTCAATTAATTTGCTGCTGTATGTCTTTGTATGTGACATTATTTGTGCTTTTTCTCTCCTGCAGGTACAGCGCTCTGAGATCTATGATACTGCATCAGCTCGAAGGCAGAGGTCACAGCAGTGACCGAGTATGACTGTTTCTGTTTGTATGACCTAATGTAATTGGGTCTATGGGTGGGTGGGTGTGTGTATACAAGGACTGGGAGATACACTAATGACTGTTGATTTACTATGGGACCATTTCCCAATACTGTAATGATTGTAAAGTTGAATAAGTGCTTTCATTGAAAACTATGCTTGTCATCTTGTCTGATCTACTTTGTATCATTTATTCTTGATGCGTTATCACACTTTGTAGATGTAATTTTAATATTTACACATTTTGGATAAAATTCCTTCTGCACATATTTATACCCTGTTTTTGTAATGATTAAAATTGTAATAAATCATCCTAGTTGTGCTGATCCCTGGATCTCGACTGGCACCAAAATAATAATCACAGCAAGTTTCAATCCAAAAGAATGTAAAAACAAAAACCAAACCCTTTTTTTTATTATTTCCCTGACTTCCACTAAGAGATTAGCATTGTTTTTCTGAGCTACCTTGCTTGCCAGCTAGTTCCCATGGGATGTATATGTGTGTCTATCAACATTACACAATGGAAGTATTCTGAGAGGAGGCCAGTTCCTTTTTCCCACAGTGGAAATGCTAATTATTATTCGATGATGTCACAATCAGGTGACTTGTTGAAATTAGATCATTGTTGTACTGACATTACATAGTTTTAACGAATTACTCGTGAAAAATAAAGACACTCTCTAGCTAAAACTTTACAAAATATCTGAACAAGGTGAAAGACATGAGACAAAAAAGTAATTCATTTGAAAACATACAAATAAAAAACAGAAGAACTTTGGGCTGGGTTTGGATAGAGTTTTTTTCTTCCCATTTAGGATTTACTTTTCCTCTCCATTGTTGCCCTCTTCGTGTTCAGGATGGGAGATGAAGTGTAAAAACCGACATGATCTGGTGACTTCATTAGAGAAATAAGTTGAATTGCAATGGAGTGGTATTTCTCCCTATAATGTAAAACCTGTGAATTACTCACAAAATTAATTTCAAAAATCGAAGAAGATTAATCTTTAAAGTATTTGACATATAACTTGGCATTATAACATTCTGCTATGTTAGTTAGTGTCCACTAGATGCCAGTATAACTCGAATGAATTCAACAGGATCAGACAAAACAGCACTTTCACATCTCAGAAGATGACGTGTCTTTTAGCTGCTAATTTGTTAGCACAAGTTAATGATAACATTCTAATTTACAACAAATTATTTTTTTTATTTATGTTTTCTGTAAACACATAAAGATGGAGCCTGTTTGAAATAATTGCATTTGCAATAAGAGGGTTTTTTTTTCCTTCTTCTTCTTCTTCTTCTTTTTCTTCTTCTTCTTCTTCCAGAAAAATAATATTACAAAAAAAACTGTAATTCTTCGTTCCCTTAATTGTAAGCAATCTCCGGGGTTTGGGGATTCAAGAAGTCACGTGTTGTACTGTAACCAGACCAGAATGTATTCGGAGTATTCGGAGTGTTTTCTATGGAAAACAGGGAGGTTTTTGTGGCTATATGAGTCATTTCTAACAACCACTTCAGCCTCAAAAAAGGTGCAGCTCAGGTGTGTCCTTCATCCCCTCGCCAGTCTTTATCTACACTCAATAGCTCGTAAAGTCGAGAAAGCCGTGGGTCTTTACGAACAGGGAAGCGGTAGTGTGGAAGGTGAATAGAAGGAGAAAACTCGTTACAGAAGTTAATCTGACTCACTGAACCAGACATGGCTGAGAATATGGACGCAAAAATAGTGATAATAGGCTGCGGGATAGCTGGGATCGCAGCGGCTCACAGGCTGGTTAAATCTGGGTTCACTAATGTCCGGATACTTGAAGCGACTGGAAGAAGCGGAGGACGAATTAAAACTGGCAGACTGGGTAAGAAACCAAACTCAAGACCTTTCCTTATGTGACTTGCAAACAGTAAGACCAGATATAACCCATTAGACATTCTGTCTTTAAGGTCTTAGATTTTGCAAGTTTAACTAAGAAAAGTAGACTATCCTATTTATCATTTTTGAGTAGTCTCTTTCTATCCTGTGATGATATTATTATTATTATTATTATTATTATTATTATTATTATTATTATTATTATTATTATTATTATTATTATTATTTATTATGGTGTAATTAGAGTAATTCTTGTGCATATGATTATAATTACATTTCCACGTAGGGAATAACCATTTTGAATCCTTTGAAACAATGCTGTTTAACACTTTAAATTGAATCCATTTGGATATTTTGTGTTCCTCCACAGGTAATACCATGATAGAAATTGGTGCAGCTTTTATCCACGGTCCGTCTGAAGAGAACCCAGTGTTTTGTTTGGCCCGTGACTATAACCTCCTGGATCCTAAATCCCTCACGCCAGAGAACCAAGCCGTGGATGTAGGTGAAGATCCTCCTCTGGTTCCCAACTGGTTTACCAGTTCAGGTAAAAGGATTAGCAAACACGTTGCATTCCTAATCAGAATTAAAATAAATGCAGTCTTAGTGAAAAAAAAGAAAAAACATACATATGTTTATTCAGGTAAGAAGGTGAATCCTGAAGACATGGATCCTGCTATAGAGTTGTTTCATGTACTCATGGAAAATACTCCACAGTCTAAAAGTCACAAACAACGATCCTGGCCGAGTATTGGAGATTTTGTGAGATCTGAGGTACATTTTCATTCAGAAAGAAAAATCAAGAAATATCTCCTTTTTTCACCAAAGCAAGGAAAAACAGAGATATGTAGGTGCTCAGATGTATATTTTTATTTTATTTTTTTTGCCCTTTATGCAGTTTCGAAGGCGAACAGCAAAGAAGTGGAAAAATAAAGATAAGCACACCAGGCAGGTGCTGCTGGGTGCCATCAATGCTATGCTGAAGGAGGAATGTTGTTCAAGTGCTACTCACACAATGGAGGACTTAGATCTGGTTGGATTTTCTATGTACCAGAGTATAAAAGGAGTGGACTGCACATTCCCAAGGTTTGCACACTTGTTAAACCAGAAATAACTGTCACCAGAGTGAGGGATTGTCATTGAATTTATGCTCCAGGATATTTTGCTGAAATGTAGAATTAAAATATAACTAACAAAATCACTTTGTTTCTGAAATACAACCACTTTTATTTTCAATATTCATCTCTGGGTTAAAACTAAATAGAAGAAAATACAAAAAAAGTTGAATAAATAGGATTTTTTTTTAAACTAAGAAAGAGCTGTTTAATCCACCTAATTCCTTTTTACTCATCAGGCATTACAACACATATAATCCCCGATAAATACAGAGTTGCACAAACTCAGTGCAATCTCCAAATACCTGCTGCTGAAACAGTTTTGATGTTGTTTTTCCCTAAAGTAGTCTGACTTACTGTTTTTGTGCTCTTGTCTGGCAGTGGTGCTGAGGGCTTAGTCAGCAACTTGATGTCAGAGCTCCCCGCCGACTTGGTGTCGTACAGTCGGCCTGTTCGCTGCGTTCACTGGAGCTACAGCGAGAGTGAAGTGAATGCTGTGACGGTGGAGTGTGAGGATGGGGAAAAGATTAATGCTGATCATGTCATTGTCACCGTGTCTCTAGGTGGGCTTTTAGGCTATTTTTTTTACCTTTGCGGCTTAAAGGCTTTATCTGCAAGGACGTTTTAGGCGATTTTTACCTATGTCTTACAAATCCAGCTGAATGAAAATGTGATGCTGCAAATGATTGTTGCTACAACACATAAACGTCAACAAGTACAAATAGAGGAAGTGAGTTTTACATAGACAGCCTCTTAAAGTTAACAGATTTTAAGCTTTTTGACTATTAAGCTGATTTTTTCACCCCCATAAAGCTCATAAAAGCATGAAATTTTTTATTGTTTTTGTTTTGTCTCCTTCCAGGATACCTGAAGAAACATCACTCAACTCTGTTCTCACCTCCTCTTCCTGCCCAGAAGCTGAAGTCCATTCAGACAATAGGATTTGGAACATGTGACAAAATCCATGTTGAGTTTGAATCCCGCTGGTGGGATCCTGACTGTGAGATCATTTATCTGGTGTGGGATGATGAGGTTTGTAAAACTGCTCTTCACAAATATAGAGATTTTTCTAAAGAGCCTAAATCAATATGAATTCTGCAGCATAAAAAGTTCTTGCTGATTATTCTAACACTTCTGAGCCATCAACCAGGTCTTAAGTCAATCCTGTTGATATTTCTTTTGTCTTTTGCAGGAGGATATATCAGACCATGTGTCCGATATAAGCAAAAACTGGGTTAGGAAGATCTCATCATTTAATGTGGTGGAATCCTCTGAAAGGTCAGCAACATCACAGTGTTTTTCTCAAAAAGATTTTAATTGAAATTTAACAAGCTAGCACACAAAGCAGTGAAAAATCTAACTTCATGTTGACTATGAACCCCAAAGGGGAAGCCATGTTCTCTGCGGTTGGATAGCTGGACATGAGGCGGAGCACATGGAAACACTCCCTGAGGAGGAAGTTAGGCGTTCGATCACAGAGCTCGTCCATAGATTCACAGGTGATCCTTACATCAGAAAATAATAAGAACAGGTGTTGTTTTCTTGTTTTCATAACAAGAATTTATAAAACCTTTCCCTGTAAAGCAACTTAGACAGTCTAATTATGATTACCCTGTAGATTTATGCATACCTTATCCTTAAGTAATTGAAAATGACTTTTTTGTAGAGCCATGATCAATTGTTTTCTGTAACTGTAGCATTTTGACAGACATTGCTATTTACAGGGTAAACTCTTGCACAACAACTTGTCATGACTGAGCCAAAGCTGACTTTCAAGTATTTCACAAGAATTTAGCTATACTTTTCAGATTGCTATACTCAAAAATAAATTAATAAGGGAGTTCATTATTTATTTGAAAAGCATGTAGCTAGTATTTTTCCCATACTTTCCTATTTCATGTTTTTTCACGGAGATCAGTGTCAATATTTTTTCAATCAAAGTAAAAGTCTATGTTTGTAAATAGTCTGTTTTTAATATAATTGTCTGGATTTAGGAGACCTTACCATCACACCTATGAGAATCGAGTGTACCCGGTGGTTTCATGATCCCTGGACGTTGGGGTCCTACTGCCACCCAGCAATCGGTTGCTCAGCGCAGAATTTTAAGAACATGATGGAGCCCTTGCCAACGAGAGGAAAGGAGCAGGTTCACAAATTAACATTTTTTATTTAGACACAAGCTTACATTTGTCTTGACTGTGCGCATGCAAAAAAAAGAAAAAACAGATGATCTGTAAAGCTGTTGTTACTTATGGACTTTATGGTTATGCTTCAGCCCCTGCAGGTGATGTTTGCTGGAGAGGCCACTCATCTGTGCTACTACTCAACCCTGCATGGAGCACTTCTCTCTGGCTGGAGAGAAGCTGACAGACTCATCTCTCACTACTCTTAAACCAGTCCCCTCCATCCAGACCAGAAAAGTTAAAAATTAAACCCTCCTTAGCAGAAAATTATAATTGCTGTCTTACTAATCAGGTGACACCAGCTATGGAACATCTTTATCATTGAACAAAGAATCTGTAAACTGTTTCTCAGAACACATTAAACTCCTGAGTTGTCATAAATGTATGCTTTTATAAGTGTCCCTTAAGATAGCTGGAAATTCTGGTGCAAGGTACACAAACTGTAGATACAGAAAAGGGATCAGCAGAGCCAAAGTCAGATACAGACAGTTAATTAACCTGAAATATATGCGGCAAGTAACAAATACTCTGTAACTGTGGATTCAGTGGATAAATCTGGGGTCAGTGGGTCAAATGAAATGAGATTATTGTAGTTATTTTTTAGTTTCTGTACCCATTTTTCTCTGGCATGGAAATAAAACAATGTTTCAGAGGTGGAAGGTAAAGAATACTAGAGCTCCAGATTGGTTTTCACTGTGTCCAAGTTTGCGAACACCAAGGTTGGACTTGAGAGAAGGGCCTGACGTCATTCATGTTTGCTTCATGGAAAACAAAAAAAACGACATAGGACAATCTGGACTTGGATGAACATAAGAAGAACCTACATCTTCACACCTACATCTAATATTACAGGAAAATGGACAGACTCAGGGTCATTTTTAATGCCATGCTTTAGTATCATTCAGTTAAATAAATGCAGTTTGACCAACCTGGATATACTATCTGAGCAGTTTATGTAATGCTGTTATACCATCATTTTTGGGATTGCTTCAAAGAGCAAGTGTAATGTAGGTGTTAGTGAAGAGTAATTATATGCAGTAATAACAAATATATAGTTGAGCTTAGTAAATATATATATATATATATATATATATATATATATATATATATATAAAACAGAAAGTTTTTTTCGTTTTTTTACATGCATGCAGATTTTATGCACACGTCACAAATATAAAATTTTGTAAGATAAATATTTTAAACATATTAATTAAAAATATGATTTTTACTTTTATACTGTATATGGTCTAGTCATATTGGGTAAATTAGAACATAATTGAAATTGTATTTATTTCAGTAACACAATTCACTAAGTGAAGAGTAATTATATGCAGACTAATGTCTTCAAGGATTTTTCCAATACAAGAAAAAAAGAAAAAAAATTGTAAAGTTTTTATTGGCTTGTATACATAGTTAATAAAACTTATTAGCTCGGAATCTAATAAGGTGTATTCCAAATTTATTATGAGTATAATTTATTTACTTATGGAAGTATTTAAAAAGCTTTTATTTTGAAAGTGTGGACCAGAAGATATTTCCGTCGCCAGTCTTGCCATGAGGAAGTGTTAAGAGAACGTTATCCAGAGCAAGTGTGCTGCAGCTATGGCTGGAAACAGGAACGTCAACATTATTATCGTAGGCAGTGGGATAGCGGGGATCGCTGCGGCTCACAGGCTGGTTAATTCTGGGTACACTAATGTCCACATACTTGAAGCAACTGGAAGAAGCGGAGGACGAATTAAAACTGGCCTATTTGGTGAGTCTGTTGGGCTCAGAAACAACTTTCTAACTGATCAACCACATCCTAATTATTACAGTATCTGATTCTGACGATTCCTTTTAAATCAAATGAGCATATTTCAGCAGGGAAATTTAAATGTCTTAACAATAGAGGCAGGTTAAGAGTCTTTGTCAAACTCTGGCAGCTGAAAGTAGCCTGCCACTCAAATGTTAAATTTTAAACCACAGGTTGAAATCATTGGTAAAAACATGCTTAGATTTGTAAATGATCTGCTCAGGTTCAAAATTGAGATGTCGCGATATACTTTTGCAACAGTTTTTTTGTTTGGTTTTTTCTTTTTGTTGTTGTTGTTGCTGATTTTTATGAACAAAGTACACTCAAGGTGCAATACATCGGGATCGATTCCGTTTCACAAAACCAGTAGCACATGAGTTACCATGGCAATTTATGTTGTGCAGCTAGCCTGCTCCAGAGCAAGCTAACAGCCAGGCTTTGTTAACCCTGATGCCTTATCTGTTCGGTCAGCGGTCACGCTGATGTGATGTGTTATCTCAGTGATTCTTTTTTTTTTTTTTTTTTTTTTTAATGTTATTTATTACTTTTTATATGCCTATGTTGGTTCTTTCAATCACCCTGCATTTAAGTCCCACTGATTCATCTTACTATTCAATCAAGTCTTGTATTATTTTAACATGGCAGCCTACGCCTATGCAGTTATTAACCTTATCCATGAGGGCCTTGCTGCTGTTGATGTAAGTTTGACAGGAAAGTCTTTAATAGACAATTACGTGTATGTGTTGAAGGGATAAATTTTTCTGATAAAGCAAAGGAGATGTAATCAAGTCAAGCCGTATAAGTTGTAGAATACGCCCCCAAATGAAGGATGACACTTCACTGGTGTATTTTTGCAATACAACGTGTTAACTCAAAATACGTTGAGAACTTTAGATTTGGCATATAGTTAAACAAATGCACAGATGTCACACAATATTTAAAATATGTACTTATTTACATCTTAAACCGACCATGTCCCTCTATCAGGTGTTGATAGAGGCACATGAAATGTGTATAACAAGATACATTTCATCCGTTACAACTCATCTTGTCTTTTGATTGCTGTTAAGTTGCCTTTGCGCAACAGTTAAACAGAAAACGATCCCTTCAAAATAAAAGCATCTCAAATCAAACAAGAAATTAACCATAGTTAAAACCATATAAGGACGATGTAGGAGAGGCCTTCTAAGTTATTAGAAATGTATAGTTTGGTTTAACTGGTGACGCGTCCAGAGTGTATCACGCTTCTCGCCTGTTGACAGCCGGAGATAGGCACCAGCAACCCTTCTGACCCCAATGGGATAATGTTGTGAGTCTGGTGGTATAGTTTACGGGATAGTTAAGGCTAATTATGCATTCCAATTAATTCATGGTTGTTTCCTATTGTATCCGGAGTGTTTGCCTTCTGTTTTTCTCTTTCCTCGTGTTCTATACTGTTCATCTCTAAAACATGAAGATCATACCGAGATTTGATAAGCTATAACCTTTGCATTTACATTGCTGTGCTGTGCTTGGCACTGATAAAGACCTCAAAGGCTGTTTACTCCGGAACTATAAAATCTTATCTATAGCCTTTGTTACTACTTTGTGGAAGGAGGTGAAGAGTTTTAATCTAATACTTAGAACTTGAAATACAGTGGTCTACCCAATGAAAAAGAGCATATAACTACTCAAAACATAATTAGTAAAATGTGTGCTAAAGCTTACTGTCATAGAGAGGTGAGTGTAGTTGAAGTATTATTTATGAAATTATGAGTAGACAGATTATACTTTCTGTTATGGAAAAACATAAATATTATGGTCAAAGCAAGCAACAGTATGATTTCTCTTATCAGTCTAATATTCAAGACAAATTTAACTGGTGTAACTCTTTTTGTTGAAGTAAAGTTAATGGAAAGAAAAACATTCCAGTTTTGTAATGATTGTTGAAATGTGTTCTGTGTAGGTAGTAAAGTCATTGAGATTGGGGCAAACTGGATCCATGGACCCTCTGAGGAAAACCCAGTTTTTTGTCTGGCCCGTCATTATGGGCTCTTGGACCCAGAGGCTCTGACCCAAGAAAACCAGAACTTTGACCTGGGAGGAGAAACACCCTGGGTTAGCAACGTCTTCAGCAGTTCAGGTAGTCAACACTCTGAGTCTCACACAGCTCACTTATTAGATTTATTATGTTAGTTTGAAAAATTAAACAAACCTATCTCTAAACCAAAAACACTGTGTGTTTTTATCACTGTATGAATGAGCAGATCAGTAATTATGTACTGTGGCATTAATGTAATTAACTGGAGAGTTTAATATTTCTCTACTTTCTGCCATGTGTGCAGGTCGGAAGCTGAATGAGAAGGACATCTATCCAGCTCTGGAGATGTTTACCATGCTGCTGAATGAAAGTTCACAGTTTCAGAATCAAATGGGAGAACCCTATGCCAGTGTGGGAGACTTCATACGCTCAGAGGTTTGTTTCTTACATTATTAACCAAAAACTAATGTTAGCATCTATGAGATTCAGTTTTCCGAGATCGGTTTCCAACCACCGTGACTGACTACATTGTCTGAGATGATTTTTTATTTTTTTTTGTTTTGTTGCTGTGTGGAGGTGAGAAAACGATGTGTGGAGAAGTGGAAAGACATCGACTCGGCCACCAAATCCCTTCAGCTGTGTGTGATCAGCGGCATGCTGAAAAGAGAATGCTGTGTTAATGGGTCACACAGCTTAGATGAGGTTGGTCTGGGGGCGTTTGGCCAATACAAGACCTTTCCTGGATTGGACTGTACATTCCCAGGGTATGTACTTTGACTTTGTGTAGTTGTGATGGAACAATCTCCACTGCCAATAAATGTGCTGTCCATATTTACTGGCCTATCTCTTAGAAATAATAATAATAATAATAATAATAATAATAATAATAATAATAATAATAATAATAATAATAATAATAATAATAATAATAAAAAAACAATAATCATTTCTGGGAGTAGCATAGTCTCACAGAGGAATATTTCTACAAAGTTCCCATGGTTTTCATAAGAGAAAAAAAAGCCCACAACATCACAAGTCCTTAACTAATAGCAGAAATCATGTGCTTCTCAACATTTGTTTTAAACCAAACCCGCCCGAATGTTTGCTGAAAAACTCATTCTTGGTCTTTTCTGATTGAAGTGCATGACTCCACTTAAAGTTAGAATAGAGTTTAATAAACTCCACATGTTTATATATGTGATGGTAAGACAGAAAGGCTTATACTTTGTATTCCTCTCTGTGTCTGGAGGTCATATTAAAGACTTGCCAGCCTTAAACTACCGCGTTTTGCTACAGTTCTCCAATACTGAACTTCTGGCTACTTGGAAGGATGTTTCCTGCTCTTTATTCCACCACTAAAGCAGATTTAAGCAAATTAGATCTCAAACCTAAGCAAGAATGGTTGGGATATTGTGAAGGTTGGGGAAAAAAATAGTTGTAAAAAAAATTTGGGTAAATCATGATGGACACATTCAACATGGTTGGTGTTGGTGTGTTGTGGAAAAAAATGATTACCGAGCACTGTTGAGGTAAAATCACTTAATCAGGTTTATTTATGAATTGTGCACAACTCAGAGAGCTCATAGGACAATCAATAATGAAGCAAGTCTGGATGAAAAGCTCTGCCAGGCAGAGTCAACACGTGAGTTTTATACCAACGCATAAAGGCTCCAAAACAAGGGGTGAGACAGTCTGGTTCTGATGCAGCTGTGGAAAACAACTCCCAACCTTCTACATGTAACCCAAATAGTTATATTTTGGTGGGACTATACAGGAACTTAGAATAAACATATAGTAATACAACTATCAGATGTGACCTTATTATAATTTTCCACTTCAGGTGTCACCTGGTCAGTATGGCTGTGTTTAGGTAGGAAACTACTACTTTGCCACATTCGCCCAGAAGGGGATAAATGGTTGTTGTGGTTACTAGTAAACAAAAGAAAAATGCTATTTTTTAACTTTGTAGTTTTTCGGGGTATATTTAGGGTAGAATTAAAGGTATTGCTCCTGTCCCATCTAATTATACTCCTTCTTTACCAGTCAGGCCTACAATGTTGGCCAGCACTGCTGGGCTTTCAGCAAAAGTCAGTTTAATAATTTATGCAATTTTATTTCTTATTAATCAGAAACATGCTGATTCAGGGCAGAATTTATACATTCTACTTTTATTTTTTATTTGTCTTCCTTTTCTGTATAGTGGCTATGAAGGTCTGATTGCAAACTTGATGTCAGAGCTCCCTGATGACATAGTAAAGTACTATCGACCTGTGCGGAGTGTCTACTGGAGCAACACCGAGAAGCAAAGCTCAGTAATTGTGGAGTGTGAGGACGGGGAAAGGATAAACGCAGATCATGTTGTCGTAACAGTGCCTTTAGGTAATTTCTCTCAAGCATATTTGTCCTATAAACGTTTATTATTGAATTGCCTGCAGTCCCACGCAGATCAGTTTACCAATCCTAACTGGAAATAAAACACTAAATATGCTAAAGAATGCCTTAAACTTCTGTTTTATTAGGATACTTAAAGAGACACCATTCACGTCTGTTCCACCCTCCTCTTCCTCTTCACAAGCTGCACTCCATCCAGAGGCTAGGCTTTGGAACCAACAACAAAATATTTGTGGAGTTCAACGAGCCGTGGTGGGATGCTGACTGTGATGTCATTCAGCTGGTGTGGGAGGATGAGGTGAGACAAAAATCTGCAACATTTGTCCAACAGACATTTTATTCTTCAGAGGGATTACATGTCAATTAAAACTTTAGCTCATGACTTTATGTTCCATGTTTGTTTTCTCTTCTGCTTTGTATCAGGATGCGTTGGTGGATCAGGTCCCAGATGTGAAGAGTTCCTGGATAAAGAAGATGTTTGGCTTCACTGTGCTCAAACCCACTGAAAGGTCTTCAGATACAAATAATTCTGACACTGTCCAGCTTATGCTGAATTTCATGTTTGGTAATATGTGCGTTTTCTTGCTATGTCCTTCAGGTATGGTCATATTCTCTGTGGGTGGATCGCAGGGCATGAGTCTGAGTACATGGAGACACTACCTGAGGAGGAGGTCACAGATGCTGTCACACAACTTGTCCGCAGATTCACAGGTGAGTTTTGAAGAATAAAGAATGCTAAGAGGGACCTCATCTTGAAACTGAGTTGGTTTTTTTTTTTTATTATTATTATTATATTTTAGCTCCTATTAGTGAGTCTTTTTTTATTCTTCCTATTGTGTGATTAAAAAGTTTTCCAAACATTTCTTGTGTAGCATTACGTGGATGCCGTTCTAGCAGAACCGCTCAGTCTTATATCACTATATGCAGTTTCAGTTATCAGGATCCTTTGGTATGTTTGGCTCTTATGTTTGTCTTCAGGGAATCCTTCCATCACTCCACGGAGGATCCTGCGCTCCCAATGGTTCCAGGACCCCTGGACAAACGGATCTTACAGCTACTTAGCAACGGGCTGCTCACAGCAGGATCTGGAGAACATGATGGAGCCTCTGCCACCCAATGCATCGAAAGCCCGAGTATGTGCATGTAGATTGAAGACGCAGATAGTTGCATATCATCTGACATATGTTCATTTGAAAAAAGTAATTTGATACAAGGCTTTAGATTCAAGATTCCTAAAAGCTGGAGAAAAAAAATCTGCACTTAAAGTGTTTTTTTTATTCTATGCATTCATCCTTCCATCTGTCCATTCACTTTTTTTTGCAGGTTCACTAAGAAAAGCCTCACCAATGTAGAAATTTGTCCAATAAATTAATCATGATCATTTCTGTTTGAAAATTGGCTAAAGGATCTGAGAAAAAAAAGAAGTTGTTGAAATAAAAACAAAATATGTTCAACATCCAGACCTTAATTGATCAGAGATGGATCTTTAGGAGAAATTTGCATAAATCTCAATTCTATCAAATGATGCAATGTTCCACAGAGGACAGAACAACAACAGTCCAGGACACTGATGAGTTGATATGCTTGCAAACATTACCTTAATTTATTATTATCATGTTATTAAAGTGATAATACAGTTTAAGATGTCAAGTACATGCCTGTGCTCTTTGACAAGGTGACTGATCAAATGTTTTTATATTATGTTCTCGCAGATGGGATCTTTACAGTGTTTTAACTAATCTGTATGATTATGTTTTTGAGTCTTTCTTCTAACTTTTAAAATTCTTTCCAGCCCTTGCAGGTGTTGTTCGCTGGAGAAGCCACTCATCTCTCCTACTTTTCCACCGTCCATGGAGCGCTTCTCTCTGGCTGGAGGGAAGCTGAGAGACTCATCTCCCACTACTCCTCCGCTAATGCCTCCAAGCGCCGAATGTCAAAGCTTTGAAAGAGCGACACAGTTGCTAAAATAAAAAGACATTACAAATGCATGCAATTTAAGGCTTACTTCTATGAAAAAATACTATACATCATTTACAAAACATGGTGTTTTGTAGATAATTTAGACTCTAATTCATTTAAAATTGGTTATTTAAAATTTGGAAAAGCTTGAATGAGCTAATGGCTTGTACAGTAGAAGATGCATCAATCTAGAGCTTTAAAGATGCCACTTACCTACAGTACATGCATCTCAGTAAATTTTAATATTATTGAAAAGTTAATGTTTTTCAGTAACTCAGTTCACTAAGTGAAACACAATATATTGCTTAATTGCCTGCCAACTAATGTTTTCAAGTAGTTGTGATGATTTTCCACTTAATGAAAGGCAACATTTGAGATTATAATAATTAATCGGACCAATTAAAAACATCTTTAATACACAAATGTGGGTTTTATGAAAAGTATGTCTACTATCTGCTTAAAGGTTATTTTTATAAAAATTTTAATCTGAGATGTGAGCCTCATGGGAACACATATTCCAATTAACTGAAATGTTCCTGTACACCTACAGCCATATGGACCTTTTTGTAAATTTTTAACAAGAGTACATGTGCCATATTAATTATGAACTACTTCTTAAAAAATGCATATTAATTTCTAAATAATTTCCTTGTCACTGTCTGTATCAGTCAAATTGCTATTTATGAATTAATCAACTGTGAATAAATTTTATATTTGTCATATTTTATATGAAGTGTTGCATGGCTTAAAAGCTGAAGTTGCCAAATCCGTACTGTGAAAAAAGGTTTGATTATCTCTGTCACTTGTATCGTCATTATTATTAAAATTAGTGTGATTTATTAAACTTATCAATAATCTTACCCTTCCACAAGAAAATATACATTTCTAACACATCTGACTTGTCCATATTAATTTTTTTTATTCTTTAAACTCTCCTCTGCCTTCTTTTTTTGTGACTAAGGATGCATACAACATCCTTATTCACAGGGATCGCGATGAAAAAGATCTCATTTGATATTTGTTAATTGCGTATGGTTGTTTTTGTTTGTTTGTTTTGTTTTGTTGTTTTGAAAAGGCATAAGTGGCGAAATCTCCTCACGTTTGCTTATTGTAGATTAACAAATAATGTTTAGATCATAAATGTATCCTATTCTGCCTTCTTTATCCACTCAAGAGGATCCGTAGTTGTCAGCCTGCAGAGGGCGGTATTGCTGCATAAAGCGCTGCGGAACGTAGTTGTATGGAAAATATTCGAGTCGGTATGTAAACAGTGTAGCACATCGGACGTTGGGAGTGTTTTTCTTAGAGAAATTTATGTACAAGTGGCTAGTCTAACCTACGAAAGTTATCTTAGACTATCTGTGGTGATGAAACTGTGCCAGACTCTCAGAAATGTCGACAGATTCAGGACAGTGTTTGACTTTGGAGGCCGGGAGGTGGCTCACTGGTTCCCAGGACACATGGCGAAAGGTGACATACTCGTCTTAGTTATCTTCAGGCTCATACAAATGGCATGGTAGTTGTTTAAATGTCCTTTGTTAAGTAAATATTACTTATCTGTTACTTTTTGCTCGATCAGTTATTTGTTGCAAAACGATGTGATGGTTGCAGGATTGAAGCAGATGAAAGCCAACCTCAAGAATGTGGACTGCATCCTAGAAATCCATGATGCCCGAATATCCTTTAAAACATCTCATTCGGAATTAGGCTTTTAGTTTGATTTAAATAAGTCCACATTATGTTTGTGTGCCATAAGTGATATTGTGCCATACATCCTCCAGTTTTTGTATGATTGATTAAACAGAGCTCTATAAAATGCTCAAAGCTTGAGCTATTGTTTCATAACCTAACCTTGGTTTGAACATTCAGTATTCGTGAAGGGATTCATAGAGCTTTGGATTATAATGATTGCATTTCAAGCACACGTTTCTCTTTAAGACATTGAGGAATATTTGTTAATTCCTGAGTCAAAGCTGACAATTTGGGATATACCTCTGGATCTCTACTACATGCAAATGTTTTTATTTTTATTTATTTTTTTTTTTACATTCTGTCATTGGGAAACTAAAGGAAAGTCCCACCTGTATCCAGGCAATGTAGCCATTCTTTATATGTTTACTTGAGCATGTAGTATTTTTCTTAATAATGAGCAAATCCCCTTGTCTGGAAGAAACCCCATATTTCAGGACTCACTGAATGTAAGGCCACATCTCCTTGTTCTGAACAAGATGGACCTCGCTGATCTATCCAACAAGCAGGTGAAAGCACTTGCTTACATATAGAAAAGTATATACTTTTAAACAATTAACAAGATCTCTAACAAGATCTTTATTTTGTCTTCACATTCAAACTGCAGAAAATCTTGAAGAAACTAGAAAATTATGGGGTGAGGAACGTTCTCTTTACGGACTGTTTAAAGCAAAGAGATGACAACGTCAAAAAGGTAAAGATTAACTTCAATGTAAACAAGTAGCTTACTGAAGTTAATTAAATGCAATAAGTGTAATTCTTTCCCTTCTTATTTTTCTGCAGTTGGTGCCATTGGTGATGGAATTAATTAATACCAGTGACCGTTTTAACAGGGATGAGGTTAGCATACTCCATTAATACATGTTTTTATTTGAGTTTCAATTTGACACACAACACTTTATTCTTACACTTCAGTTCAGATATTTCAGCCGTTATCACTCTTTACCAAATACAATACTGTGCAAAAGTATTTACATCTGATGAAAATATTTTGCAATCTGACACAAGCCATGTATTGAACATGGCTTTATATCACATTTATTTGTTTGAGTGGCCCATCAGTAGACCAAATTCAATTGGCAACTAAAAATTGATGTTGGTGAGCACTCTCACCAACCTGAGTAAGCTTGAGCTATTTTACAAAAAAGTGTGCTTAAGGTTTGGGAGGCTGAATCCAAACTCACAAATTTAGATTTTTTTTTTTCTTGTACAAGGTTTTGAAAACTTTTTCTAAGTATTATTTTCCTTCCACTTCACATTTCTACACTACTTTGTGATGATTTCTCATGTGCAAAATAAGTTTTTATTTCAGGCAAAATGTGGTAAAGTTTGAGAAGTATGTATGAGAGGCACAAAAAAACTCTGACTCACAGCACGTCGCTCACATAATGCATAGATAAAAGCAAATCTAAGCAGTAACATCATGAGTTAATACATTTTACATTATATCTGCATAATTTGACAATAGTGTATCATAATTTTGCCTGTTTTTTCAGTTACTAATCATTTAAGTCATCTTTCACTCTCTTCATGCAATGTTTCCAGAATAGAGATTACTGCCTCATGGTGATCGGAGTGCCCAATGTGGGGAAGTCATCACTTATTAACGCAATGAGAAGAACAAATGTTAAAAAAGGTAAGAATAATAATTACTAGCTTGTGAAATCAAATTATGTCTCTCAATTATTTTGGCTTCTTAGTAGTAAATGTTGGGATTTTTATGCAAATTTCAGGCCGTGCATCGCGAGTGGGTGGGGAGCCAGGGATAACTAAAGCTCTCCTGACTAAAATACAGGTGTGAGTGGAAAACATGTTTCATTCTGCGACTTTATTGTCTTTGTGCACTGATAGCCGTGCAATGTTTAAACAAGTCCTTGTTCTCAGGTTTCTGAGAGACCGTTAATGTACCTGCTTGACACACCCGGCGTGTTACCCCCTAAGATCGAGAGCGTGGAGACGGGCATGAAGTTGGCTCTATGTGGTGAGCTGAACACAGTTCAGATTTAGGTCCAACTAGAAAGACTTTATTCTAAACAAATCTTTTATCTTGTACCTCAGGAACTATCCTGGACCATTTGGTGGGTGAAGATGTTATTGCAGACTACCTGCTCTTTTCTTTGAACCGACTCGGGAGGTTTGGGTATGAATTTGAATTTCTCGAGTGTTGTCTTCATATCATGCCTGTTGTATTCTTCACTGTTTGGGTGTTTGTATGCAGATACGTAGAGAAATATGACCTCCAAGAGCCAAGTGACGACATCCAGCACGTCCTCAAACGTATCGCTGTGAAACTCAGAAAAACTCAGCGAGTCAAAGCCATCACTGGAGTAGGTGAGGAAGAGCAAGTCTTACACTTTCACGCAGCACATCCAGTTGTTATTAAATATATATTCACTTGTGGAAGTTGTTTGCGTTTATGCTGAGTCTAATATTGAAATAATGTTGTCTGCACAGTAAAGATAAAACCATGGCCAGCAGCTTTCTAACTAAGATAATAAAATCTACTGATCAGCACCAATAGAGTACAAAGCTAACATGTGAAAGTCTGAAGTCTTTTAGGCCCAAAATAGTTCTTTTATTATTTTTAATGTTTTCTGGCCTTTAAGAGTTTTTATGAAACAATCTTTATTTTGAGTGCACTTATTCTCACATGTTGAAATTATTACAAAATTGCCAGTGTCGCACCTGTTAGTGCTGTGAATATGTTTGGCAACCACATTTTTCCAACAGGACAGAAGTTGTCTTTCAGCATTTAAAAAAGGGCTGGGGCAGAGAGAGCGATGGATCCTTTCTCTTTGGAGAGTCTCTTTACCCTGCCCAGAGTCTGTAGCTTACGCCAAAAGGTTTTCTACAGGCTTCATGTTTGGGGACTGAACATGGAAAAATATTGATTTTGTGTCGGGCTAACTATTTTGGTCTTGTTTTGGATCATTAATATGTTGCTAGACTTAGTGATGACACATTTTTCTGTTTTCTGCCATCTGCTAGATTTCCCTTTGCAGTAGTTCATTATGCCATTCCACAGCATTAAGGAAGTGAAACAGGTCCACAGCATCACAGATTCTCCACTATGCTTAACAGTGGCCATCTGTTACGTTTCCCCTAGCTGTACCTCGTTTTATACTAAACAATGAGTTTTTAGTTCTAACAAAGTTTAGCTTTAGATTCATCTGACCAAAACAAATGGTACCAATTAAAGTCCCACTATTGTTTCTAAATTTAAACTAAAAAAATAAACTTTTTTTTTTTACAAAGGGAACATTAATTTCCTGCTAAACAACTTTAAAGGGTGATATGCTACCTTCCACACATTTTTATATAAAAATTTTAAGAAAAACAGCATACAAGGGTTAGGGCTTCAACTTTTCGCTTCATTCGACAGAAATCCTACTATTTGATGTCTTCTTAGAAAATGTATTTGGTTGTTTTTTGTCTGCTTTAGGAAACATCACTGTCACCATCCCAAACTACACGGCAGCAGCTTACAATTTCATCAGAGCATTCAGGAAAGGAGAACTGGGACAAGTACTGCTGGACTGACCTGAGACATTTTTAGATTTATTCACCTCTTAAATGTCCACAAAAGAGGACTGCTTATGTCTCCTCTGTTGTTTTGCAGAGGTCAACCTCCACATACTATTTGTAGATAAAAGTGTTTAGCTTAAATATCCTGGAAAGTTAATTTAGTAAGACAGAAGGCAGGAGGTTAATATGGTTAAAACAGTTTATTTATTAGCAGAGAGACAGTGATTACAAACCGTTTATTTAATATGTACACAAGAGTTGCAGAGTATAATTGAGTGCACTTTTAGCTATGGAACAGTCTGTTGCTCCTGAGAGAGACCCTTTGGGAGGATGAACACAAGACGAAAACAAGAGAAAGGAGTAAATACAAAGAGCATTCTGCTTGATGTTTGTGACAAATCTCAAAACCCAAGATGCTATAAAAAAAACATGGAAAAAGGAAATTGGGGAAAATGCTTTGTCTAGGACATAAGATAATAAGAACATGAACCAAAGCGTTTTGGGGAAATTAAGTTTGTGCATGAAAGCAATAAATATTAAAAGTCCAAAAGTTCGATCTGACTGTGAGAAAAGATTAGCAGCATTAATTTCATACAGAATTATGTTGGTTCCAACTTGATCTCAGTCTGCTGTTCATGTGTCAACAATTATTGGATCAAAGTCTGCTTAAACGACCCATAAATCTGTTGGTGAGGTGCAGAGAACTTTGCAATAAAAATTTATATTTGTAAAAATATTGGCAGTGTAGTTACAACTGTATGAAAACAGTTGAATTTGGCTCTTTGTGTTTTTCAGACATAGCATTTTGCATGGTGCATATGTTTAAAAGGTAAACAGTGAGGGAATACAATGCTGGTAATGTTGTTTCCACTAGTATAAAATCACTATAGATACATACAGCACAATAATGTATTTGTGACAGTACTTCTAATCTGGGCTTCTTAAGATCAGAAATTTATCCTAAAATGATGGAAATGTATCTACTGTATAAAGTCCAACGCGAGTCCATACTTTGCGGAAAATGTTGCAATAATAACATTGACAACATTAGAGAGAAAGGATCCGTTCTGAGTTGAGCTCGACATTAACGCATCAAAGTAATTGGTCCTGTTGTAGTAATCCAGCTCCTCCTCCGAGCTGTCCGTGTTGCTGCGGCGGTAGGCGGACGCGTACCATTTGTCTGCCGATAAGGCCACCGCGGCTCCGGCCGCTGCAGCGCTCGCCACCCTCACCGGGGACGACCGGCCAGCGACCCTGAACCTAGAGCGCGTCCCGCCGTAGGCTCCGCCTCCCCGGTAGGTCCCTGCTGTGGAGCTGCGCGCGGGGGATCCGCGAGAGGAGCCCCGAGAGCCTCCGCGACCTCCTTTGCAGAGCGCAGGCTCGCACAGGAAAGCGGAGAGCAGCAGGCAGGTCCAGCATGTTGCAACCAGCTGCTTCATCCCCGACATCTATGCAAGAAGAAGAAATAAGGCCACAGGAGTGATATAACCAAACTTTTTTTTTCTTATGTTGCGTGGCACAGATGAACAATACGACTCGTTGAGCGTGAGCATCACCTCCAGCCCATCGTGATATTTGCGCTGCACTGAGATCAGAGATGATGGGATCTGAGGTGTGATGTGCTCAGTGCTGCTGAACATATTCTCAGCAAAGACTGATGTCCGTCCATGTTGTACAGCATGCTCGTAAGAGAATTATATAAAATGAAATAAAATATTTATTTATTTCGAACACCAAAATTGTCGGTGCATGGAATAAAAGCCCTTCCAGTGGGCAATTATGGATAAAACACTGACAGTGTCTCTGATAATAGGCCCTAATTTAAAAGGCATGTCTGCGTTTTAGTATATAAATGTCTAATTATAATTGAGTGTGCAAATAATGTTGGAGAATTAACGTTTGTTCATAATTAAATGCAACTAGGGGATTAGAGGCATTTCTTTGCATTGTTACATTGTTACTATTCATTTGCATATGATGCTCAGCCCCGTCTCGTAAATTAGCCTAGATAATCATCTGTCGTCTGAACGACTCACGTTTAAAAATAATGCAGCCTCACTCAGGGGGATTTTGCATAACAACATATAGATTCATGCTTACCTTATTGCTGTTGTCCTTGCTGATGTGGCCCACGGAAGATACAGCGGATTGTCTCTGATGGAGGCGCGCTTGCCCAGACGACTCCGATAACGCGCAGCGCGCTCTTGAAGGCGCGTCAGATTATTAAAAAGAATGGCTTTATCTGTTCATTTCATTTATTATTTTCATAACCAGTTGTAATACTCTTTATTTCTTTATAATTTTGTTCATAGTTATTTTTTTTAACCAAGCTAAAATTCTCTGAAAAATCACGCTCTAGACTAGCGACACCGATGTTCCACTTCACTATTAAACTGCAGATCTTGTGGTTACCAGCTCCTCTTCTGTGTTGATATACTGTACGTTTAAGTCGAATCTTAAACATTCCCAAGCCTTTTTTATGCTTCACTTATCTGGAAATTAACTTATAAAACTGCAAAGGTGCTGAAACATTGTTTACAGCTGCCTTTGATTTATAATTACGGGAACATCCCATATTTTTAATCATGTATACACATTGAATTGACCTAAAATGCACCAATAAAGTCATGTCTTCTGATGTCTAATTTGAGTGGCTTAATTTATCCTGAGCTGTTGACTTAAACTAGAGACATAAGGTCACATTCCTCATTCTGCTACCTTCTACTTCTCCTCATATATGCAGTATTTGTAACATAACCTCAATGTTTTTTTTTTTTCATGGAAGATGGTTCTCACTGGCCCAGTGTTTTTCTGCTTGTCACCTAATTTTGCTGGATTATTATTATTATTATTATTATTATTATTATTATTATTATTATTATTATTATTATTATTATTATTATTATTATTATTATTATTATTATTATTAGTTTTTTGTAAAGTGTGTTTAGATAATTTTTAATTATTATTTCAGATAATAATTATATATAATGAAAGTAAATGTATCTATTTCATGTTTGGTGGATGAATGGATCACAATGAAAAACATTTTATTAGTGAGGTGAAGAATTTTATAAATACACAACCCGTGCTTGCATGTCTTTCCAGAGACACCAGATGGCGATGAAGCCTTTTTTTTAGCCTACCGCCACAAAACAACAAGCACTAAAGAAGAAATTGTAAGAGGAAGGTCCTACTAACCATCCTGCTGCAAAGTTCAGTGTCTCGTTGCTGTCATGGCCTTTTTGTGCAGAAATGCAGCTTTGCTCCTGAAGTCCTCCAGAGCAGCGCCGGCCCTGCTGTCCGCCAGCCGCCTCTACAGCTCAGGTGTGTGGTCAGAAAGCAGCCAGGGGTCGACGGGGCGAACACCTGGCTGCAATAATACAATGCCAAGATATCTGGATGCTGTCCGAGTGTGCAGCAGATAAACGAATCTTTAACCTTGCTGCTGCATTTTCTTACACTTATTGATACAGGAACGAGCTTATCTGATCTTCTAAAGTATATTTTTAGAACTTTAATGTTGCTGTTGCAACTGTCACTAAACCACTGTTAGATTGTTGTTTTGTTTGTTCTTTTACATAAAGGCATGAATGCACTGATTTAAACCAAGATTTTGTTCACTTTGAAGAAAAATCACATTTTTAGATATTGACTTGATCATATGTTCCTCTTTTATTTTTCCAAACTTAATAAAAGGTGGCGCAGACCCTGCAACTTTTTGTTATGATTTTCTGCTGTGAATACATCTAACTTGTCAAATGTGAGCTATATGAGTTGCTAACTTGCTCCAGATGAGATTACTTCAAACATGTGTTTTATTGGATTTTCTTGCTTTTGTTTTCTAATTATAATACATTTTATCTGAGGGTGACTATCTGATCAGTGCACTTACTGGTTGCAAAACACAATAAAACAAATGACTATCCACCAGAGCTCAATGAATGTTCCCATTCAGTTTCTTAAATTTTTCAATTTTGGCTTTTCTCCTTGGTGGATGGACTGACGTAACAATTCAAGCATTAGTGCACTTTAAGAAAAAGAATGAGTGTGCTTACTTTAAAAATGGCTCCCACCAGATAGAAGAAAGTGGCAGCTAACTTTGGAAGTTGTGATCATCGGGATCATAAAGGTAATTTCTTCTTCACGCAGGTGGTCAGTATGAGTATATTTTGGTGGAAAAGCGAGGTGACAAGAACAGCGTAGGCTTCATTCAGCTGAACCGACCCAAGGCTCTCAACGCTCTCTGTGACGGTCTAATGAAGGAGCTGGGTCAGGCGCTGGACGCCTTTGAAGCCGACAAAGACGTCGGAGCTGTTGTCATCACTGGCAGCGAGAGAGCCTTTGCTGGTATGATATCACATGTTTTTATATTGGCAGATTGTTTGGATTATTTTAGAGGTGAACTCTGCTGTTGTGTTTTTTCAGCTGGAGCAGATATCAAAGAGATGCAGAATCGAACTTTTCAGGAATGTTATGGTGGGAACTTTCTGGCTCACTGGAACAGAGTGTCCACAGTGAGGAAACCTGTAATCGCAGCCGTTAATGGATTTGCTGTAAGTATCACAAAGCTTTTTATTTTTTCTCTTTTTTTTTTTAATCTTTCTCCTGAAGAGTCAAGCGCATAAAATCCAACCAAAAAAAAAAAAAGAAACTTAACATTTTAAAGCAAACAACTTTTAAAGCTGCTTAGCCATGAGGCCTTAACTGTCATAAAGTTATTCCAATATTATGGCTTCCAAAACATCCATCTATATTGAGGTTTCATCAGTCTTATTGTACTGCACCCATTTCCCCTTCAGTGCAACATCCAGGTAGTCTTACCAGTTCTGGGTTGGAAGGAGGGCAAATCTCTGTATAATGGAGAAGCTCACTACCTGGGGTAGAACCAAAACAAACATTAACCCGATGGTGCGTGACTTGTCAGTGGAAAAGCACCTTTAGAATTCTTCTTCACACTAATAGAGTTCAACATTATTTTATCCACATATCAGATTTCTGTTATTGTACACATAATGGCACACTCCCACTGTTGAATGTAGTACCTTAAAACCAGCAGACATGCATTCATACTTTGTTAAATAAATGTGTTTCCAAGGAAATTGCACACATGCAGCCTGATTGTCTTCCTTGTTCTGATTCTGTTGCAGCTGGGTGGAGGCTGTGAGCTAGCCATGATGTGTGACATCATCTACGCTGGAGAGAAGGCGCAGTTTGGCCAACCAGAGATCCTGCTGGGGACCATCCCAGGTAAAAGCTTCTTTCTGTCCTATGTAGATCTTAAAGCGCTGTTTCTTTGACTCTGCATGACTGTTTTACCTGCAGGGGCGGGAGGTACTCAGCGCCTGACTCGTGCTGTTGGCAAATCCCTGGCAATGGAGATGGTACTAACAGGAGACAGAATTAATGCTCAGGAGGCCAAACAGTCAGGTAATGGGAACAGTATATAGTCACTTTATGAAAAAGATGCAACAATCAGGCTTTACTTGATCTACATCGGTTTCTGGTTTTATTTGGTATCAAACCTGTCTGCATTCACTTTTACCCAGGGATTAAACCCACCAGTTTAAACTTGAGAAAACGAGTACAACATTAATGAAAGACTCATCCAAGTTAGGATCTGAACTCCCTCTGTAGAAAACGATAACCCTGCCGTCCAAGAATGGACGGCAGGGTTGCAGACCAGACACATTCAGGCCAGACTGAAGTATGTCAAGAACAGACTGGAGAAAGAGTATGCTTACTGGAAGCAAGCTTCGGCTCAGAATAGAAGAAACTAGAGCTCTTTTGTCATAGAGACATTGCTTATATTTGAAAAAAAAAAATAGGGAAGCCTAACACCGACAGTGAAATGTGGCTTAAGTGTGTCTGGATGTGTAAAACCTGTCAAGTTATATGTTCTTCAGTGGTGGTAAAAAAAAAAACTGGCTCCTCTCTGACTTGAATCTGTCTGAATATCAATGCAAGGACCTGAAGATAAAGAGTCATGCCAGAGGAACATCAGATGTGAAGGAGTTTTGTAGTGTTTTTTTGTTTGTTTTTTTTTTTTTTTTTGTGGAATGAATTCAATTATGTGAGTAAAGTAAAATAATGCAAACATCAAAAATTACCTTTGGTAGTTTGTACAACCTCTGCAGGAAATATTTTCTCTTCTCTGTACATTTGTGTGAATGTCGGTGGTTATAATTCACTAGCCTGTAGAGTATATAAAAGAAAAAAGTATCTTAGGCTTTTGGATATAAATTCTAGCGTTAAATCCAACAGTTAAATAAAGGATTACAAGATTATCCTTATTTAGGCATCAAATCATGCACCTCTAAACTTTACCTGATGATTATCTAAACATGCATGCCACAGAGCCGTGTACAATTAAAACCTCATTTTATAAAAGTGATATGTTTCATTACATGACTGGCCAAACACCTGCTTGGCCTGATAACAGGAAAACTGGCTAATAGTTTTTGCTTCACTAGAGTTTAATTAAAATGTTGTGTTTTTTGTGCTCCTTCTAGAAAAATGATCAAGAAAAATAAAAAGGACAATTCTTTCTCTTAATTTGGGTGTTTATTATATTCTACAAAATTGGTTTATCTTTAAAATAGAAGCATATGTAGAAAGAAATTGTAAATATATATAAAAATAGAAGCTAAATCAGCTATTGTAACTGCTGATTATTTATTTTTTTTTTATTAATCTGAATGACTCACAGAGAACCATATGTGATCCAATATATAATATCAGACGTACAATGAAGCGTATTCTATTGTTCATTTTGTGTGTTTTCAGGTTTGGTGAGTAAAATTTATCCTGTGGACCAGCTCATACCTGAGGCTGTTAAATGTGGGGAGAAAATTGCTGCCAATTCCAAACTGGTCAGCTCCATGGCTAAAGAAGCTGTGAATGCAGGTATGTGAAGAATTTATTTATTGTCAATGAAAGTCTGGATCATCAACTTTGTTTAACTTGATCATTTGTTAAACTGCAGCTTATGAACTGACTTTGGCTGAAGGAAATCGCTTGGAAAAGCGTTTGTTCCATGCTACCTTTGCAACGGTAAATAGAAAAGCCTGCTTGGTGATCAACTGTGAGCGTTACCTCTTTCTCTAATAGCTGATCAATGATGTTTAAATCTGATTTTGTCTGCAGGATGACCGTAAGGAAGGCATGACTGCATTTGTGGAGAAAAGAAAAGCTAATTTCCAGGACCAGTAAATAAAACGTTCAAAGAAGATCATTGGGTTTTGGCAGTCAGTTGATCACTCCCTCACTGGTAATGCATTGTGTAATGAGATCCTGATTGTATACCAGCTGGAAATTATAAACAGTGAAGTGACAAGTGTCCTATCATAGCCCGCTGTGGCCAACTGTTAACAAAGTGCTGTTTTGGATCAGGAGACGTGATTGTGATGGTGATTTGAAAACTGTTTCATAGTCTGTGTGTACAGGAAGGATGAAGCTGGATGAATAATTTGTACTAATTCTGCCTTTTCGGTTTTCAAATGTTTGTAGCAGTTTATTGTGTGTGCATTTTGCAAATAAAGCAAAATAACAATTTTCAACAATAATTATTGTGTGGGAATTCTTGAAAAACGTTAACGGTGGTGTCTTCCATAGTTATTATTAGTATGACCTTAGCTGTGCTGGTAAAGTAGTATGTGATTTTGCGTTGTCTACTCTAGACCACTAGGTGGAGCTGTTTTAAGGCGACATGTTCAGGGTGGATCCCGACTCTCACCTAGTCATTACTGGAGATAAGCACCAACCCATCCCATAACCTCAAAACATAAGCAGGTATAGACAACCTGCTTGTATTCTTTTCCCATGTGTTTTTCCATCACAGGTGATTCTGTCCAACCTCCAAACACTGGACAGAATATTCAAACATATTAGATGCTTAGTGGAAAAAAAACATGGTAGAAAAATGTCATATTAAAATGTTTTTTTGAGAAACTGTCCATTAGGTTTTCATTAGCATCAAAATAATCAGAAATAAACATTTAACAATATGTATGTCTGCGTTTCACTTTTTGAATTGAATTACTGAGATAAAGTAACTGTCAATTTACTCAGATACATTTGTATAACATACATATTGTTGCAAATTAAAAAAAAACTAATAACCAACTTAGTAAATTTGCACATTTTTGTTGTTTGAAGATATCCATTGTGCTGTAAATGCAGAATTGATCTTCAAAGAGAACCACCAGAACCAATTTGGTTAAAGTGTGCTTTCTGCGGCTGCTCCAATCATCAGGAGGCATCTTTTCTCTCTCTGATCTTCACACGGCAGTGCTCCGTATCTTCACAAGGCGATGGCCTAATTGTTTTTTTTTTTTATTATTATTAGTCAATGTTCCCCTGAATCTTGCTCACTTGTCAGCACCTCTAACAAAACATTTAAAAGGAGCAGAAAAAAAAAATGTCTTCTCACTCTGCAGGAAAGCACAAAAGAACACTGAGAGGAGCAGAAAAGGAGCTCCTCCTTGAGGCTGCCGAAAGGTCAAAATAATAAATGTAGACTTAAATGAGGCTCTCCGTGCACACAAAGGGGGCAAAACGTTGCAATTTGGCAGCGCAGTCCCTCATAGCGTGATAAACTCATTTAAAGAAGCCAAAATAAAGCAAGAGCAGCATGGGTCCAGAGAGGGAGAAGGGGCTTTCAGATTTGGCAGACAGGCCTGACTCCTGCGAGGTTCTTTTTTTCCTGCTCAGCAGCCTCAAATCACTTCCCCCAAAGTCACTTTTATGTCCCTAAAATAACACAGCAGCTGTGAGATTTACTCACATTGCTGGCTCTAGTTGAGCTTCTATGGACATGATTAGGTCAGTGTTCAAACTACAAGCCATAGTGAAAAATACAGAATAATTTTCCCAAAAGGAGGTTCAGTCGGTTGTTTTACTTTGCTGCAAAAGACCCCAAAATAGAAGAGATATAAAGCTATTTATGTAACATCTGAACATATAAAAATAATATATGCATATTTCTGTTATCTATATTTTTCAATTCAAGGGAGAAAAACTGAATTATGAATGAACAATCATTATAGTTACTACTTTACAACATTGCAGCTGAAATTATTTGAGGCAAAAACTTTAACATATTTTAATTGGATTTATGTGACCAACACAAAGTAGTTCTCACAAGCTGCAACTGTGTAAGGCTCCCTGCTTGCCTGTGGGCCTCAGGAGAAGGAGAAGTCCTGAGTTGGCTCAGGACTTGTCAACAAATGCAACAGTAATAAACATACTTCCAAAAACCTCCTTTGTGTGAAATTTGCTAACAGATTAATTTAAGGCTAGGCTACTTTAGATCTTTTGCTGCAACTGTCTGACCTGGAAAAAGATGCATACTTGACTCTTGTGTATTCATAAGCATGCAATGGTGTTTTTCCGTGGCTATTTGTGAGAGTGGCTTTTAAAAGTAATCTTAAGTTGCATTTTTTTTTAGAAAATTAAATTCTGTTTTTCACTAATTCAATGTGTCAGATGTTTTTACAGCAATAAAAGAACATTTTGTTTTAAAAACTTTTACCAATCTTCACCGGAAGTGCCAAAAATATAAACGGCATGTTTCTGTATCTAAAAAATAAACATCCTTCTGCTGACTAAAGAGGCTCCTGACAAAAATATTTTAGATTTTGTGCTTGTAGTTTATTTTCTGGCCAGTAGGTGCTGAAAAGCTAAACAAGACGGAAGTAGATACAGGGAAATCCTGTCGGTTCGTTAGGATTTCTGCCTCTGTGAATTCTAAGCTGTTCGGCTTGCAGGATGGTGGTTCTGAAGGGGATCCCCTCTGTTTTATCACCCGAGCTGCTGTACGCGCTGGCCAAAATGGGCCATGGGGATGAACTGGGTATGATTCACAGCTCTATTCGTGTTATTCATGTCCTGCGGTGATTACAATCTGTGTTGTTTGAACTGTAAGGGGTCAGAAAGTTCATTTATGTCAACAGTGAAACTAATTTCATGTTTTATCATCTTCAGTACTTGCAGATGCTAATTTCCCTGCGTCTTCTATTTGTGCCTGCGGTCCAAAAGAGATCAGAGCTGATGGTATGGCGAAATGAAAACATTATACCAGTGTGTGTTACTACACTGTTGTTTTAACTTTGACTCATTCTGGTTACAGGTCTGGGAATCCCACAACTTTTAGAAGCGATTTTAAAGTTGTTGCCCTTGGATACCTATGTCGACAGACCGGTACAGGGCCCACACATGCATGTCAAAATCAGAGTTTAATCTCCAGCTATTTTGTATTTACAGTACCATGACGTTTACGTTGCAGCCTAATTCCAATTCTAATAAGGAGTTCTATGTAGAAATTCATCAGCATTCCACATGGAATAATCCATAATCATAAAATTTTTTTTTTTTTTTTTTTTTTTTTTTTTTTTTTAAGAAGCCACATATATAAGTATTCACTGCTGTAGGCCCTTCTCAATTTAGTATTTATTAGCGCAGATCTAATTGGCATTTCTGACAAATTACATAATTGTTGTTGGACACCACACTAGAAGAAAGTTCTGCACACATTATCTGGGTGTAAGTGGGGCATTCGGTGCTGTAGGATTTTTGTTCTGTCGCTTTAAATTTGTGTTTTTACAATTGAGTCTCTGAAGTCTACAAGCAGTCTTCTTTTCTGCTCTGAACTGCTCTGTCAACTGTGAACCAACACCAGTGTGTTTTGTTGCAAATCATACTCAAAAGTGCACCTCAACTTGTAGAAACATTTGAAGGATTATTAGTGGTAAAGGAATACAAGTATTTTTTTAAAGTTGTTTTTTTAAGTCCTTAAATTTTGTTGAATTACACAGAAATATTTGCCATTGTGCCATTAAACTCATTTTGGAATAAGGCTGAAACATAACAAATGCAGAAATAGTGAAGAGAACAGCTGTATCTTCAAGAATATCACGTTAAATTTGTTGCCGACAGGCAGCAGTCATGGATCTGGTAGACAGTGACAAACGGAGATGTTTAACTGTCCCAGTGTGGAACACTTACATACAGCTCCTCAGCCAGGCAGGCTCGCAGGTATGACACTAATTACGTGTGGGCTGAACTTAAAACAAAATAAGTTTTTATTGATTGTTGTTCACATGCAGAGCTCTCTGGAGAAAATGGAAAGATTTAATTTCTACGAACGAGCTAAAAGGGCCTTCGCTGTCGTGGCAACAGGGTGCGTATTTTTCTGCTTGAACTTAAACATGGCGGGGGTGTCCAAGTGCAGTCCAGAAGAGCTGGTGTCCTGCATGTTTTAGATTTGTTCAACTCTTTAAAATCTTCAACAGTCTTTACAGTCTTTTTAATTAAAATTAATTCTTTTTTTCTGAAACTGTCAAATACATCTTAAACAAACATGAACATTTGAAATACATTTTGTGGGAAAACTCAGGGACCCTAAGCTCCATTGTTCCTCTTCCCATTCTTACTTACTTATTTTATTGTTTACTTATTTCAGATTTTGGCCTTCAACTCCAAAAATTTAAAAGTCTACACCCAAGTACTTTTTTTAATTTAAATTATTTGATATTTTTCTGTGTTTTGTTTTTGCTCAGGGAAACTGCTCTTTATGGAAACTTAATATTGAAGAAGGGAGTCATTCCTGCTGAGATGCTGCAGTGAAGGAAATAATTTTGCCAGAGGTTCCAATTTTTTAGGAATCTGAGACACAAATTTAATTATTTTCTGTTTAAATAAAAAATATATATACATGGTTATTTTAGGCTGAGTTTTTATTCAAAGCTCTGAAAACATCACACTTTATTGTTCTGCAATTAATATGAAAAATATATTTTAATTGCACTCATATGCAGGAGATATGAACTTATCTCCCCTCTACGCCTTCTCTCCTTGTCTTCATCAAATCAAACCTGAAGTCTCTCATGAATGCATACAACATGAAATGTAAAATAGATAGTGATTGATTCATGTATGTTACTCTAAAGCAGTTTAATAGAATCAAATTACACAGATGTGTCTGTGTGTCGCATCTGACATGTTTTAAATAAGTGCTAAGCCTGGATCAGTGGTGGTACAGTCCATCCAGATCTTCCTCTGGCTTGGTGTACTTCCTCTGAGAGGGAATGTGGACAGGAGTCTCAGCTACCTTTTGTTGAAGGACTGGCATGTCAAACCTTTTATGGTAAAGATAATCGAGATCTTCCTCTGGCTCAGTGTACTTTCTTTGAGAGGGAATGTCAACAGGAGCAGCAGCTTCAGGGACGTCTCGTTGAAGGGCGGGTAAGAAGAGCTCTTTGTGGTAAACGTCATCCATGTCTTCCTCAGGCTGCAGATAAACTACCTGCTCCATCTGTGCAGGCGAATGCTGGCCGTCTTCCTTCTTTTCAGCTTCGTATCCAAACTCTCTGATCTGAGCTTGGAGCTCGACTGTTGAAGGATGGTAAATCTTATCCAGATCTTCCTCAGGCTTCAGGTAGTGTTTCTCCTGTCCGTTGGCCTTCATGCTGTTCCAGATCCTCATACGAGGGTCGAGCTCATACTCAATCCTGTCCATGTCCTCTGGAGGCTCCACCTCTGTTCCCCAGGACAGCTTCCCTTTATCATCAATGAGCCTGTAATAAGGAACATGCAGTGTCAGCGTTCATCGGAAGAGGCCACTGGGTTTTGTACTTTTGGTTGAAGATGTCAACTTACACAACCCTTTGCTCCAAGTGTTCATCTGAAGGCTTATTCTGAAGAGGAGAGCAAATATTAGACATCTATCACCAGAGGAAAAAGCTTTTAAAGTTTATATGATTCAATCTGAACCCAAACAGCAAGTTTACACACCAAGGGCTTTGCATTGATGCTTAGCATCAGCAAAACGCTGACTATGACAGAAACCCTGCATGTGAAAAGATTGTAGATTAATTCAAATTTCAGTATAGTTCAAATAAAAGCCAGGAATATTTTCAAGAGATTTGTAACATACTTACCGAATCATGGCGTCTACTTCTGCTGTCAGCTTTGCAATGATGAACACTCCTTTCGTTCACCTGCTGTGGAAAAAAAATGAGCAAAGTCCCACCAATAAAACCTGCTGTGTTTTCTTGACCTTTGTATTTTGTTTAACTGAGTCAGGGCATTTGTGAGTAATTCATCATCGTTTATCTGGTCTATATCATGCACCTAAAACAACTTTTAACAACAATAATGTGAACCACTGATCAGTTTCAAGCTTTGTATTGTAAATTTTTCTATCCAGAATAGCAATAATGCATTTATGCAGTATTTGATCTTATAAAAGACATGATGTATTAAAACTAGGCTTCCCTATCAGGAGAATTGTGGTGACAGCTCATTTTATATCAGCTAGTTTTATTATACACACATGTATAAGTGATAAATACATCCTCACCACTGCTCAGGACCAGTGAGTCCAACCCAGTTGTTATTGTTTCATAGCAATATAAAAAACATGGATAGCCCTGACCATCCTGTTATATAACAACATGGCGTCTTCAGTCAGAAGCTTCTTCAGATTCGCTGTATTACAGACTGCTACAGGATATTATTCCTGCCCACAGTCATCACGGTCTACATCAATTCTTTGCAGAAATTTGAATGACATTTTATTTCTCTTTGTAGTTAAAGTATTTTTTAATTTAGTAAAGAGTTATTGCACAGCACAAAGAAAAGAGTCAACGAGAGTTGAGGAATAAGGAGTGTGGTGAGAGGAACAGTTGTGGGTCACAAACCATTGCCTGACGATGTTGGAGCGATGGAAACTGGCATTTGTCCCCAGTTGATGGTTCATGAGAGCTGCAGGTTGCTGACGCCTGATGTAGAAGATGAAAACTGATTCCATCTCAATACAGCTCAAGCTGAAGGGCAACAGCTTCACTTCAAATTAATTTTTAAAGTTAAATTGTGAAGGTAAACAATTTAATTAGTCCAAAAAAACCAATTAGCTATGGTTTTTGTACCAGTACATCTCATCCTAAGAAATTGATTTAGTGTTGTGTCTTCAGGACAGGGGCCAGGACTAGATCTGGAGGGGCGGGGGCCCCAGCTGGCCCCTGTCTAGAACCACCCATGAATATATGTTTACTGTATCTCATGTACAGACACAAAACGTTTTATGTGTGACTGTGTGATACAGGAAATAAAAATACCTTTTTATTATCTTTTAACTGTAGTTAAAGTGTAGGATATTAGCTATGCTGTGTAGTTAATAATAGCACCGGGTTTATAAATTCAGCTGTCACGTTTCTTTGTAACAAAGCCGTCTCTGGTGGTAAAGCAACAAATAGAGAACATATTATTTAACAGGTGGCAGTCAGCAGGAGACAGGAGGCTCCACGTTAAACCTTAGCACAGTTTGTAAGGCTGTTTGTCATAAAAGGGAAGAAAAGACATAAAAGGAGCTTCAGCTTTCTAAAACAATAATCTGACACCTCATCATGAGCATCATTACTGTCAGTAAATCCCATAAAGATTGTCCCACAGCACAGGGCTCTATTTGAGGCTAACCACAGCTCTGCCTGCTCACTCAGTCTGCAGTCAAATCCCCCCCCCAGCCCTCATAACAGTTGGAAAAGCTGCGGGTTTTCTAAATAACTGAAATTATCTCAATGATCTGCAATTAACTTAACGGATGCCTCACCAACATTCATTTAACACACATCAGACATCTAATGGAGTTTAAAGTTATAATTAAAGAGCGTGAGGGAAGGACCTCCATGGAAGAGCAGAGATAATAAATCTAACGATTCTAAAGCTTTTAACATTTCGATTTTTCATAAAAAATGTGTTTCTGTGAGGGACTTGGGGTGCATAAAATAGCAGCGTGATTATACAGATAGTTAGATCTGGAACCGTCTGATGACTTCATATAATTAGGTAACAATAGGAGATGGATCAGGGGCAGCAAAGCTCTACAGCAGACAGACACAGGAGGCTGATGACAGGGTAGTAGAGATTATTTGTTGGAGGGAGACATGTAAGAAGGTGGTTCACCTTTTTATTCGCAGCAGTTAATCCTTTACACAGCTTTGACTCTGTGTGTTTTACCCATGGAAATAGCATATTAAAGATACAGCTGAGAAGGAAAAGCTCAGGTGGTCTTTCTCAGTTTCTTCCCCCATACAGAAACGAGTCAAACAACCTTCTCCTCTCTCAGTCACACCCCTCATAAACACAGTAAACATGTGGGAGCTGTTAAAGTAAGTCTAATGGCTATTTACCATGTTTCGTGCACTTCTCATTAAAAAGATTTTCCACTTGAGGAGAGCTAATGTTTTGGAAAATTCTATTAAATCAAACACATTTCATGCCAATAAGCGGCACATGTGGCTCTCTTCAGTAATTTAAAGGATCTACCAACCACTGGAAAAACAAGGGAAACCACAGCCTATTTTCTTCACAAAACCTCGTCTTTAATTACATGTTTGTATAGACACGTATAGAATGATTTTAACTTTTTAGCCTGTTATACCTAATAGTTTGTTGCCCTTGTATTTATGTCAAATTCATTATGTAAACTGCTTAATTTGTGCACTGTATTTGTAAGAAAATTTGTGTCAACGCTGAGCTAAATTTGACAGATCAGAACACTACTCTAAAGATAAAGCATAATATTTTTTAATGTTGAAATCACCAACACTCCCCAGGCACTTTATTAGGTGAACCTTTGCTGGTACAAGGCTGAGGTTGGACCCATTTTGCATTGAGAACTGCCTTAATTTGATAAAGCCTAAATTTGAAAACAGAAAATTGTGTCAGAAAAAATTCTCAGATATTTTGTTTCATACTGGCTTCACATCATGACATGGTTGCTGCAGGACAGAGTCCAGGAAGGACTAGTTCACATTCATGTTGAAAATCTCCCGTTTAAGTGTTGGGTTAAGATCTGGTGACTGCGGAGGCCGTTGAAGTACAGTGAAGACCTTTCATTGTCTAGAAGCCGTTTTGGTCTGATTTGAGTTTTGTACTGAGGAGTTTCTGGCAGAAAGTAGTTCTCAAAAGATTCTTCTCTGTGCTCATACAAGAAGAAGCATGATTATCAACAATGCTCAGGTAGGATGTGGTGTTTAAAACATGTTCAGATGGTTATAAAGTACCCCTAACCTTTCACCTCTGACCCCCAGCATCACAAAAACGATAAATGGACTGAACTTATATGCTGCTTTTTCAGTCATACTGACTACTCTAAACGCTTTACACTAACGCCACACACTACAAGCACAGACACACTTCTACGTTGAAACTCAGATCGGTTGGCCAGTTGGAGCTAAGTGCCTTGCATAGACGTCTGAGTGCTGAAAATTAAATCAAGATTATTTGGACCAGGCAACTTTTTTTTCTTCGCTTTTTTCCCCTTGCTTAATTTTCATGAGTCTCTGTGAAATGCGACCTTATTTTCCAGTTCTTTACTGACAGACGATCTTTTGGCGGTGTAGGCCATCTGACTTTTAACAACAAAAACACAAGTCATCTTTATCACTTTCAGATGTCTAAAAGCCGAGCTGCTGCTATGGGATTGATTGAATCACTATTTGTGCTTACAAGTAAACAAACAGGTGCAACTAATAAATTGACTCATGCATAATTTAAGTTTTCCACAGTAAATAAACCAGTAAAGTGAACAAATGTGTGCTTTTGGGAACCATACAAGCCACTATGAGTGTGTTGGTATTGATATACAGGACAGAATTGAATCCAAATGACTGAACAGAGAGAAGTAATAAATCCCAGAGCAAATACAGATGTTGCACAGTTAAATATAAATTCCCAGAAAAATTACTTGATTATGTGTAGTTCATAATGTGAAACAGCACAGTTCTTTTTAGAGTTTAGCATCCTGTGAGAAACAAACTTTATTATGTAGAATTAATTCTTCAATTGGTGCATAATGATGTATAAGTAGCATTTGTTTTCTTAAAGCATCTTAAAATGTATGCCTGTGTGGGTTTTCTCACATTACCCTGTTGTGTTTCCACAGGCAACAAAACCTCACAGTTGGGATTTGAGTAAAAGTGTCAAGCAAAAGTGTTTATGTATAATAGTCGAACATAAAGTAGCGCATAATAGTGCAGTGAAAGGAAAATTACACCTAATTTCCCACTTTATTTGATTATTTTTCCAAATAAATCTCTAAAGTGTGGTGTGCAATTTAATTTAGCCCCCTTTCACTCTGACACCTCGAAATAATACCCAGTTTTTTATAAGGTAAATAATATTTCCTTGCTGTTTCCTTGGTAACAATGTCAATGTCTGTTACTGATTTCCACAAATGCCGACTGCATGATGTGCTTATGACGTTATGTTTTCATGATGCCAAGCACTTTGAACTGTCTTGTTCCTGAAATGTGCTATGCAAATTAACATGATTGATTGATTGATTGGTAAAACAGGTGAATCCACATTTTGAGGAGAATTACTTCACGAACCTCAGTGGCTTTCCTGTAAGATCATACTGTGAAATGACTCATGCTAGCTAAAAGGCCTTTAAGACGCACAAAGGCAAAGACAACTTTAGTTCACTCTTCATCCCCCAGTCTCCCTCCTTCATCAGACACTGAAAAGCTCCTGACTGGAGTCTGAAGTAGCCCTGGCTGCCAGCTGGAGTACCCTTAACCTTTCACCTCTGACCCCCAGCATCACAAAATTCATCACAGAGCCTCAGCTGGACGAACACAGAGGGGAGCATATTACAAAAAAGAAATACTGAGCAAGAACAGGTGCTAGGCATGAATACAGGTGGGACACGTGTTTTTCCTCTTCTCCATCTCCTCTGGACTCACCGAATCCATAGATCCTCACGGTGTGTTTGTCACGCTCTGAGTGTGTGTCCGTTTCTGTTTGCGTGTCAAGGCTCCATCTATCCTGATGCTCCTTGTTTAAAGAGAGAACCCTGCTGTTCCTTAATGAAAAGCTGTCTGCTACAGAAAGATTGAGTTACAAGAACAAGGTTCTTTCATCCTTATTGAAGAAACATGTGCTTCCTTCTGCTTTCAATACCGACAATATTTTACACAAACCTGTATCTGTTTATGCTCTCTTTTAAGAGAGCTACAACAAAACAACATTAGCCAAGGAGGGAGGATATGAGGCAAAGTTTTTGCCTCACATTTCAAACACCAATGTTACAAAAATAAAAATACAAAATACAGACTCTTTACTGTCCTCTGTGTTCATATGACTAATTTAAGAGTATTAAATTAGTCATATAAATTTTTTATTTTACCTCTTCAAAAGGGTTATCATTAATTTTGAAATTCCAGTGGTGCTTCACCACCCTTGTGAACACAGAGGACGAGAATTATTGTGTTGTAAACAGATATATGTATAAGATGTGAAGATAAACATGTGCTAATGTAGCAAGAATTTACTGTCTTGCCCTATTTAGTTTTCTTTATTGGGGTGAATTTGAATACTAAAATTATTTTGTATATTTATAACTGTGTTTGTATTCTATAAAATTAAAAACAGTTAAGGTCAGTAAATAGAGATGAATATACAAATTGACATTCAATTTAGGATTCAGTACAGTTCTCTTATTATCTGCAAATATGCTATCATAAGGATTAGTGTGGAAACAATACCACATTATTCTTGCTAATAGAATTTTTAAAATAAGGCTGAAATTAAAGAGCCTGCAAAGAAGAACAGAAATCCAAATCTAAGATGCACAATCAATCAAATTAAAGAAAAATTAAGAATAAACTATTATCCATGACTTAAATAAAGTCACACTTTGCAGTAAAGTGATAAAACTTGTCTGATAAAAAGTCAAGTTTAGATTTTGCATGTCCATTTTGTGTGGTTAAAATTGGTGGCTTTTTCTTTGTAGTGTGGGAACATAAATAATTTGCGAGAAACAGGAGCTTTCTCCAAGTAACTCCATGTGACTGGACTGAGGTATAGGACGGGAAGCTTTTTTCTTCCAGAGAAACAATTCAAACCTTGTGAAGGAACGTGTTATAGCCTGATGAAACCAAAATCCACAGTGAAATAGCATCATGCTATGAAGTAAATGTCTTCAGAAGAACTATGAATGGAGCAGAAACTCAGTTTGCTTTGAACCTAAACCTTCAGATTTTTGACTGAAAGCAGAAAATGGAGCACAAGTCACTTACTTGCCATTGCAGTGGTCCAGCTATACATCCAAGTCACTCAAAAGATGGTCAAAGAGACTAAGAAGAGACCAGAACTCAATTTGACTGAGAATTTGAGGGATTTATTCCCCTCATTTGGAGAGAGTTAAGGAACTTCTTCAAAGTAGACATGGGAAATTTTTACCAAACCAAGTTTGGGCTCGCTGAAGGACCACAAACAGAAAGAGAGATTTTTGAAATTGAATCAAAATTCAATAAAGCTTTAGTTTAATGTTCATTCTTTTTTTGTTTACTTTCCCTAGCAGATAGTTTTGCTTTTTTGTTGAATTGTACATAAATGTTACACTCACACGGCTTAAAATAAGTTATCATGGATTTTCAACACAGGCATGTACACTTTTAAACTCCTCCTTATGTATGCGCTTACTACAATGTGCTTCAGCAATTACCATTTACTTGTTTTTTTTACAACGGAAAAGATTGAAATTTAAAGGTCGCCATGACTTAAACTAACACAATGATGATACCCAGTGTGCTGCTCGCTGTAAATATGCCACCACAAGATGAATCTGACTGAGCAGGGTTGCTGTGAGGGTTACTGTTACATTGTTGGTTTACATAGCCCTGTGAACTTCCCTGAGGAAACGCATGCCAGAGCAGGATTTTACCAACCTCTCTTAATCACTCCCAGCTGGGCTCATGACAGGAAATGCTTCTTTCTCCTGAAGCTCTCGCTGAAACATGAAGCATGTTGCTTTATGAATACGTCTCATCTGAGAACTCGATTTGAACTGTCTTTGCTGGATTTAAAAGCGTCCTTTGTGGTCAGCCGCCCTCCTCTTCAACAAGAGTTCACTTGACCTTTCGAAAGTGGTCAGCTATGTTCAGAAGAAAAAGCAACTCTTGGCTTCAGAAGGTGCGAACAGCATCATGTCAGTGATTCCTTAATGACGGTGAGGTCAGCTACACAGTATTTAAAAGGTCTAATGGACATCTGAGCTGGCTTTGGTGTCAGGCTTATGAAAGCAGTTTAGCAAGGAGGCAAGCAGCCTCAGGCCAGCAATAACAGAGTGGAACTGATTAAAGAAGAGGAGAGAAGCAGGGAGGAGAGAGGAAAAATGAGACAGGGACTGATAACATCTTTTTCACCAACATGATGATATTAGAGAGCTAAAGGCGCAATAATCTCTTAGAAGTTGCTGTTTCTTTAGCATGCTTCAGAAATGTAAACAATTACTAAAGTCTACTATATGAAAATCCTTGGCAAAGGACTGAACGTTATAGTTAAAATAACAATTGTTATCCTTAGGTTTGACAGGAATTTACACAATTTTCCAAAACAATCTACATTACTGCATCAGGATGAAAGTGGAGTCCTGATTTGAACACATTTGATTTCACTCATTAGAGTCAACCTCCTCTTAAAGCTAACACTCGCATGAATCTTTGATGTTTTGTCTCTTTAAACTTCAATACATTTTATTCAAACATTAAATGTAAGGTGAAAGAAAAAGGGTGTATGGGTGCAGTTTTTATTATTTTTTTTTTACAGAAACATGCAAAAAATTGAGCATGTGTTCATATTTAGACAGTTTCTGATGCCTTGATTATATTGCGGTGAAACCAATTGGCTAGTAAGGTAACCCTAGAATAACTAAAGTCCAGTTGTGTGCAGCCTAGTATTACTAATCCAGATTGTCTGCGTTTGTTAGGGAACATTGGTGAACAAACAGCGTCATGAAGACCAAGAAACACAGCAGACAGATTGAGGATTAAACTGTGGAGAAGTTTAAACTAAAACAATATTCAAAGCTTCAAACATTCTAGCGATCACTGCTCAAACCATTTTCTAGAAATAGAAAGCGCACGATACAACTAAAGACCTAACAAGACACGGCCATCCATCTGAACCGGCTGGCTAAGGGTCGTATTGATCACAGAGGCAGCCAAAAGGAGCCTGGGGAGCTGCAGAAATCCACAACTCTTGTGGGAGAATCTGTTGACAACACAACTATTAGCTGTGCACTCCACACGTCTGGATTTTATGATAGAGTGGTAAGAAATAAAGCTACTGCTGAGAGAAAGTAATGAAAAGGTCTGTTTGCAGTTCGCCACAAGCCATCATGGGAAAGCCAGACATTGCTTTCCTTGTCAACCCTTTCCAGCTCATTCTGGAAGACCCCTAGGTGTTCAGAGTCCAGAGGGGATATGGTTCTGTCCGGGGATTTCTCCTATTGGGTGAGACTAAAATTATATGCTCTATGTCCACCGTGGAAAAGATTATGCATCAATAAAACCCCCAAAATGTCGTGACTCTCATCTGATGGTGTGTGCTGGTAAACTTCTGACTGTGACTGTAACAAATTTTTGAAAGAACAGTCCCATGATTGCGCATGTGAAACAGCAGAAAAGTTGTTACTTTCCCATTAAATTTGTAGATTAAGAATTAAACAGTTAGGAGGAAAGCAGTACTTGTTTTTTTCTTACAGTTTTACAATATACTAAATCGAATTCAAGGGACAATTAGCTTTTCCTTTCCATTGTTTTTATTGCATAAAATTCCCCTAGAACATGTAGGCAGCTAGCTTTTCCATGTCATATGACTAAAATAGGATAAGACAACATTGACATCTTTTAACTAGTGACCTTCTCTGTTTCCCATTTTTTATTACAGTTCAGGTCGGAATTATTAGCAACTCCTGTGAAATAACTCAAAACTCTTAATATTTTCATGGAAATGACCAAAATAAAAACTGTTTATTGTTGTTTTGCTTCCAAAAGAAAAAAGACAAAATCAGTACGTATTATTGATGCTCTGTTTTTTTAGCGCAGTCAGGTAAGTGGGCTGTCTTCAGTTGTTACAAAAATGCTGTATATAACAAACATGACTTCAAAGAATTTTGACTTCTCAATTTGATGTCTTGAAATTAGACGTCCGTCTCTAAGAAGCTCCATTTCTTTCCGACACTCCGCCTTCAGCACGTTATCACAACAGTGCTCTTCCACTATACTGTTTGCAACCGTTCTTGGGAGCGTTGACCTGAGAAGTAATTTGTATGATAAGATCAATCGACCCACATTTAAAACAAGTGTTTGCTAATTGCTGCTGCAGCTAGTCTGTAGGAACTGAGAGGGGAAGATGCAGAGGAGGGGAGATGGCGCCTTGTGAGAGCAAGCATTTAGGCACCTACTAGCAGCTGACATGGGAGATTATTCCTCAGACATGCATGAAAGAATCATAGCAACACCCTCATCATCAAAATAACATGATATAAAGCTTTAAAAACGTTAATTTTACATAGTACACCCTTCTTTTAGAATTTTGTGTGATTTCATCAAGAGCGACTTTTTCTGACCTTGAGTGAATATCCACCCTCTGTCACTCAGGCTTTTCATTGCCATGCATTCTATAATGTCTTTAGCAAATAGACACTTAAAACAATCTATGAAAATTAGGTAGCAAAGAGCAACAGGATTTCAGGTCTTTTATTCTCTTTCCACACACATGAAGAGCTCTTAAAGTCTAACTTGTCAGGAAAAGGACATGAAAATAAGGTGTACGGAAAGAGGATTGTGTAGATAACAGTGTCCTCCTGGACATGGAAGAAAACACTGTGCTTCATCTGGTTTCAGCATGCAGGGGTGTCAGGACACAACAGCAGAAAGAGCCACGCCTTCACAGACCCAAAAAGGGGGGATTCATCCTCTCCTCTCTTCACTCCTCACCTCTCCCCGACATGGCTATAAGGAACACTAAAGCAAAAGCCCAATAGCTCATCTCCATCTTCTCTGTGTCCAGAGAAGGCGGCCATTGTGTGCCCGCTCCTCTCTCCCCAAGTCAGTTTCCTATTGAGAGTCTGAAAAGGCCTTTGAGGGGCCCTGTTTTGGCTGTGCAGCTCACCTGCAGAGTTGAAACTATGGGTCCATTCTGAAGCCCAGCAGCTGCCAGGGCAGAGAGGCTGGCACCCGGTGGGAGAGAGAATAGCGGCCGCAGAGCCTTTCAATATGAAGCCACTTAGTAACAGAAGGCATGTGCCAAGCCTGCAAAGCCATCCTTTGGAGCTACCCGAATATCAGAGGAGAATTAGACACATCTTTGCCTTTTTTAGCCGTCTTGCGGCTTTACTGTTTTGAATAATACGGCCTCTACACTGATGGGGATCAGGAGGGATTTAAGAGCAGAGAAACAAGCTAGCTCTCTAACATTATCTGTCCATATCTAAGAATGACAGGTGAACTTTAGTGACAGATCTCTCTATGAAAACGCTGAAGATTTCAGCAGCTTAGGGCCTCTGAGGATGTCCTCACCACACAAAGCCCTCTTTCTATCAGCGGGCCAGCTCCCATACTGGTGCTAATTTACGATGGCCTCAGAGCAATTTCCACAGTAAGAGAAGTTCAATTGTGTTTTCCAGCTCATTAAGCATCAACACAACACAGCTTTCATCTTCTCCTTCATCTACTTTATTCCCCCCTCCTACTTCACACATCTACCTCTGCTTTTTTCCAGTTTACACACATCTTCTAGGCCTAAGAAGATGAAGGAAAGGTATGGTGGGCAAGCATCTCATTCTCTCTCGTTCTTTAAACTCTCTTTGTGTCCTGGCTTTGTGTTTTGGTTGCTTTAATGCAAAGACTGGAGACTTTCCTCATAGTGGTGCAGGAGGGATTTAATAGTTGTTTATTCAGGGGCCTCTGCTAAACCCTCCTATTCCTTTCAGGGCTTCATGAGACGACGTGAAATCTATTGTAATCTCAGCATATTTGTCCAGCCTCTCAATATAATTAGAAACTCCCAAAATTAAGCAAGTACCTTAATATTTTTAAATTAAACAAGATATTTACACAAGACCTTCAACATCGGAGTGGAACAAAAGTACAGTTATTTCCTAAAGTTTGAGGAGGCATATGACCTCATTATCACTGAGAGAAAATAAATCCAGTGGGCAATTCCCACCATTTAGAGGAACAACAACAATGCCCCAGAGTAAAGCATGAAACCCCAATTTGTTCCAGTTTTGGCTTCTTCTAATGTGGTGAACATTATCTGAGGCTCTGATAGATGAAACCATAATTTACAGACATAATCAACGTGCCTGGAACATCTTTTGAAGCAAGTGTGAGTCAGAACAGATTAGGAAATATGTTGGGGGCGCGGGACATTGTCGACACTGGAAGTTACTACTTCTGTGGATAGATCAAAGCAAACCACAACCTTCAAAGTTTAGTCAAATAATTTATGGCTGTTAATGACCTATTTATTTACAGTGTTTAGCAAAGGAGGATCTTAGATCTTGCTGCTTAGCACTGGCAGGCATTTTAGGGGTTCTCCTGTGTAACATTTATACATGACTTTTTAAAAATAATAAATGTACACTGTAGGTTAACCTCTAGAACCCGACGGACCCACCGGTGGGTCCAGCTGCCATGTGACCTCGGCTCGCTTAGGGTGTAAGAGGTTAAGTAAGTTGATGCATTAAAAATTTGTGGTCCTTCCACACAGAGTGCCTATGGTGTCAAAGTGATCTTGCTTTTAAAACTAGGTCTGAGTTTTTAGGACTGAATGAGCCTATAAACCCATGTAAAAGTATCCATACTACTTCTTTTCCATTTTATGATGTTGCAAAAAGAAACTTTGATGCATTTTGTTGGAATTACAGTAAATTTGATAGAGTAACACCAAGTTAATTGTGAAGTTGAGAAAAAGTGATTTTGAAAATCATCTAAAAAGTTTGCGTAGGCCAGTACTTGGTAGCACTAGTCTTTCTCTGCAGAAGCAACAACAGATTTGCCTGTCAAAATATTTATATTTTTGCTCAACATTATTTGTAAAAATAGTTGAAGTTCAATCTGATTAGCAGGGAGAACATTTTTGAAAATCCCCTTTCAAGTTTTTTCACAAATTCTCATGTAAATTCAGATCTGAACAGACATTTAGCACAAAAATATAGCAGGGTCTGAACAATTAAGTCACTGAAAAGCCCATTACATTACCAGTTATATATATATAAATCTATAAGGTCTAAAATACTTCTTTAGCTAAATTGGTTCAATCTAAGTATATCATGACACAGTTTTCAACTTTCTCTTGTCTCTGTAAATCCAGCATCATTTCCTGCTCTCTTTGTTATGACTTTCACTCAAATGGGAACTAAATCAGCATGAACAGTGCTGCATCATACACCAGCATTCCCAACCTGTCTTCCTGGGTTATTTTCCAACATCATCATCCTCCTCATCAATATTATCACAGAGCGCAGGGAGTATAATGACCCCCGTGCTGTCAGCACCATCACTGAGCTCGCAATAACACCCATCTCTCTCTAAGTCCAGAGAGGGTGTCCAATTCCCTTTGTCCTCATCCATTTTCTCCCAAACCACAACAATATGGCATCCATGTACCTGCACTTGTCTGTTAGCACCTGGCACCATGGGCAAGGCTCAGTGCAGAGCTCCCCGTCTGTCAGAGCAAGCTCATCTCCATCAGACGCCATGTGGAACTCACCCGCTTGTAACCAAATCCAAACTAAGACGTACAAAACACACAGAGGGACAATAAACCACTCTCAGCTCACCTGTCACCACCGTCCTCTAAAAGTCATGCTAACATATAGTAGATAAATGAAAAGCACTTAACCAATCAGCAGCCTGTCAGCTAATTACAATAATTTCAAGCCTTATCCGCCATGTGAGTCTCCATTGCAGTGGTGTTTCTTGCATGGGTGAGTAACCGCCTCCTATGTCAGCAGACTTCAACAAACTTTGATCTGATCCTATCGATTCTGCCCGATTTCTCTATCTCTGCAGAGGTAAACCAAATCAACATCATGTTTCCGAATGTGTTGATAGTGATGTTTACAGTTGCATTTATGTCACACGTTGCATGTAGGCCAGGTCAACATTGGGCGACTCTTCAACATGTTTGCTGTGGGAGAAGCACCCGTTGGGTGTTTCTCAGTATTTTGCTCTTTGCTCAGCCTGTCAGCAAAGAGCAGGTTGAACAACAAAGATCCTAATAATCTTTGTTTATTTAGGAATGTTACATTAAAAGAAATTGAATCACACACACACACACACGCACACACACACACATATATATATACCACTATGTGGTTTATCTCACATAGTCCAAATAATATACATTCAGGTTTGTGTTTGTATTGTGAGACTATGTGCTGGCTTTCAAGAGGTATGAAGAACTTCACAAGGCAATGTACTCTGTACCATGAAAACAATGTGGCTCAGCTATATTCTGTAACAGTTTGACAAATGATCGCCAAGATAACCAAGAGAGAAAGGTTAAGTTGCACCTTTGTCATAATGGTTCAGCAGGTTAGACTGGAACCTGAGTGAAGACAGAGTCAATAGCAACTGAAACTGACATGTTGATGTAGTTTCCTTCAACTCTTCCTGCAGATAAGGAGGAACATCACAGGGGAGACCTCAGGGTCACCAATTGATCTCTGGCTGATTGGCCTGAGAGAAACTGAGCAGGAGGAAAGACCTGCTTCACTTTAATATTCTTGGAACCTGTGCAACACCGCATCAATCTTTCAAACCTACAAGACGCATGCAAGAAGTGGAAACCAGTATGTTTAGCACAATGCATGACCCCAGTTTGTTCCAGGAAAGTTGTCATGTGATTCTTATCAGTTTTTTTAAATGACAGAACAGAAAGAGTGAAACATATTTCTTCAGCAGTTTTTTCTCCCTTTCTATTTTCCATCAAATCTTTTTTCAGCACAGCAGTCTGTGAATATCTAGCTTCTTTAGCAATGAGTTTTGGTAGTTTAACCTCCTTGTGGGGGAATCTGTGACTATCTGCTGGACTAATGGATAAATCAGCAACCTTCCCTGTGATTGTGTGTGGGTCATAATTCATAATATATATCTGTGCTAAAAATATATTTTTTGTTATTTTGTAATATTTGCCTTTGCGTTTGTATTAGATTGTATTTGTTGTTTGTTATTTTAATAAAATTCAACCAGCTTCTCATATTTCCGAATGCATTTAATACAGGTTTGGAAGTCAAAGATTTGTAAACCGAAACACATAAGAACCTGCTTCAACATGTCTGCTTGGAAGGAAAATGCATTTCTGAAAACCTCAACTAACTCTTTAGCTATTCTCCTTTGGGGCAAGGCCGATAGGTTTAGGATTGTGTTGACGTTTTTATGCAAAGGGAATAAACGTTTTGGACTTTTTGCATAAAAGCAGGAAATAGGATGTAAGAGAACAATCACAAATAAACTACAACAAAAAAGGTATTGTATTCTTAATAATAACAAACATAAGGAGACATTCTATAAAACTATACAGGCAATCAATGCTGCAGATGTCTGCATGTGAACTGTCAGCAAAGAAATAAAAATACTCAATTTTGTTTTCAACAATAGAAGAAAAAGAAAAATACTCTAGACAGCCGTGCACCTTCTTTCATCTCAGAGTGATAATATTGGCTGTAAGTAGATGAGAATGTAATGTTGCCCTAAATTACAGTCATTCAAAGCCTGTATGGTTACCCAGCAATCTATCACTGTCACACAAAGAGCGAGAGGGGGGAGACCGAGCAGACAGGCGCCAGGCACAGCAGGATCAAAGCAGGAACATACCTCAGGGAGGGAAACGGTTAACTCCATTTAACCAATTGTCCTATAAGACGGAGACAGACAGAAAGTCAGTGTGTTGCTTCAGGCCTGTCCAGCAGCCGGGTAAAAAAGCCTCACATATTTGGTTTCAATGGGAGTTATTGGACTTGATGCGAGGAGCTCCGGAACAAAACTAATTTGGACGAGCCTCTTCAATAAGGCCCTTTAGAGACTCTCAAAGGGGCTGCAAACAATGAGCACAACAGGCTGAAATATATGGGCATAGACAATTAAATTAGAGGCCACAATATGAAAATTTACAGTGACAATCACTCTTGGAAATACACTGAGAGCGGTAAATCACAGCTTGAACAGCTATGCTGCTTTAATGAACTACTGTGTTCTATAACAGCTTTCAACAAGCCTTGTCAATACTTTTTGCTCTACAGCTTAGATTTAAACAGTTTAAACAAGTGGTGTACACAAACTCATCAGATTATTTTATTTTGAATAACTAAGAAAGGGCTGCCTATTGTTTGCTGTGTTCGTGGACAGGATCTAAAGGTTTAGTTGCACAGAGGAGGATGTTTGGTTTCAGACACTCTGGGTCTCATCTTTGCTTTTCACAGATGGTGTGGTTCTGTTGGCATCTTCAGCGCTCACTATAGCATGAAGACCAGAGTGTGAAGGGGTTAGGATGAGAGTCAGCGCCTCTAGATCTGAGGCCGTGGTTCTCTAAGGGTAAAAGAGCCGCTTCTTTATTGTCAAGTCTCCCTCTAGCTGATTAACATTTGGTTCGGTTCTAGCGAAGTTGGGTGTGCAGCTATTGTCAGTGTGCTCCTAACTGCGTGGGAGTGAATATGGGCAGAAACGTGAGGGAGAATGTGAGAACGTGGGCTGTCTGTGAGCGTGAAAGTGCTGTGATTGATGCTCCAATGATGTCATTATCTTGGTGTCTTGTTAACGAGTGATGATGATATGGAACATGAAATGGACAGACAGACTGGGGCTTCATCTGCAGTAATGTGGGTGCTGCTACAAACAGTTGTGGTGAAGGAACAGCTTAGCCAAAAAGCAAAGCTCTCAATTTACTGGTCCTTCAATATTCTTAGCCTCACCTATGGACCTCAGATGTGGATTATGACCAAAAGACGAGATCCTGGATAAAAAGATACAAATGAGGTTCCTCCAAAGGGTGACTAGACTCAGCCTTGCAGACAGGATAAGGGGCTTTGCCATCCAGGGGGAGTTCATCGTAGAGCCGCTGCTTCTCAACATCAAAAGGAGTCAGTTGCAGTGGTTTAGCATGTTGCTTGGGCCCCTCCCTATGGGGGTTTTCCAGGCACGACTCACTGGGAGGAGATCCCAGGGAAGATTCAGAACTCACTGATGGGAAATCACTGGGATCCCACAGAATGAGCCAGAGGATGTTGCTATAAGGAGAAGGGCATTATTACCGGAGTTCTCTTCTGGACATGCTCCCTCCATCACCTGATCTTGGATAAGCATGGAAGACAATGGATGGATAATCAATATAAACAGAGAAACTCTGATTTTTAATTACAACTAAGTACTGAAGTTATTTTTATTTTCCTGCACAATTCAGCGAAAATTACTATTAATTAAAGGAACTTTTGTATCACAACTTTTATGAGGTTTTTAGGTCTGTTTATTTTATTTTATTTTATTTTTTAGTCACCTTTTTAAGCAGGAATTTAGCCATTCACAAGTCTTCACTATTTGTTATACTCAGAAGCTATCAAATGATGAGCCGGCCTATGGCATAGCAAACAGTATTTTATTATCACATTGTTTTGCAGAGCTTACGTTCAAATATATCAGTATTCATTGTGTACACCTTATTTAAAGAAATTAAATTAAACATGGACTTTCGGCATATGTGCTGTGGCAACGTAGAAATTCTCTCACCAGACACATTTCAAGGATTTCGATTGTTAATCTTTAAAGTTTTGGAACATCTAGAGTCCCACATGCAAACTCAGATATTCCAGGGTTTGTGCTAAATTAGAATTTTAAAAAATAAGCACACACTCCCGTGACTTCTTAGTTAATGCTTCTTGCGGACACACCTGACAGACTGTATGTAAATATTAAAAACCTTTAAGTTTAGAAGTGATTTTTTTTTTTCAGTTTCAGAGAGTAATCACTTTGAAACTTATGACACCTTCTTAGATCAAGAGACATAGACTTTCCTTCGAGCAAAATTAATTTACAGCTTGTTAAAATCCGCCCTTTCCATTGGCCCTGGACTGGCTTTACTTGAGTTTACGTTCTAAAATGTAATCGCTCAGGCAGAGCCATGCTTTATATTAGCTTACCGCATGCGCACACAGTCCGGATCGGCGCAGTTAATTAATCAGTTCTTGTTTCCATGCAGTTTCGAGTGAATTTAATAGGCTTTCAAACCATAATTGTTGCATTGGTTTATGTAAACAGTCCGACTTTGGATACCACGCAATCTGACACCCTCACAATTGACTGCCAAAGTAAAGTTAAACATTCTGGCAAATCAAGTTGCGCTGAAAAAAAAAAAAAAAAAAAAAATCAATTTCGCGGGTTTAGCTTCTCTCTAAAATGTTCAACTCCAGAAACAAATGAGTAGGTCAGAAAGATAGCGTTCCTTCACAATGCCTACTTTTTAAATATAGGCCTAATGCAAACTGCATTTCCTCAAGGAATATTTGACCACCAAAAAGTGGAGAAGAATAAAAGTAAAGACTATTTATAAAATCCTTTTCACAGAAATAAAATCACAAAGTGCTGTGCAATAAAAATCAACGTTAAACTATGCAAAGAATAAAAACAAGAACAAGAAGTACAATAAAAACTGCAGGTCTGAGCTGCTTAGGTCTTTAGTAAATCATGGAAAGTTTGCATCTGCGCCACGTTCCTTGAATTAGTTATCTGCCATCGCTTACAAGTTTTACAACTGTCAATGCCCACCAACAGTAAGCTAAAATCATCATTCATCTGTCCTATCAGAGCGCGCACCAGCAGAGTCACGTGGAAGACTTTTAATGTCTGATTCGCCCGCGGTAAGATGAGAGAGAAACTTCTGGCTCTTCACTGAAGAAAATGCGAGTCTGTGCGTAAAACTCAGCTTACCAGCGGATGCGTAGCGTCAGCGGAACCACAACGATGACACTGATCTTCATCAAGTGAACACACGCAAACATTAAAAAAGCAGCGGGGAGAACGGCGGGGGAAAGTGGTTGCATGGCACCGCAGTCGTGCGTAATGAATCCTGCGCAAGGATCACCGGCCTTGGACACATCGCGTCAGGATACAGCCGCTGGAGAAACTGGAGCCGAGGAGTTAGACATGGCACCCAGAAGGAGCTGTAAAACCAAAGGTTTCGAGCTGCCTTTCAGTGTGGAATCCCTCATATCGGACAGGACCTCTCCGTGCAGCAGCTCCTGCTCCTCTGACCTTAAGTCAGGCTCCGTCCGCACAGAGGAGACCGAGTGTGCGTCACCGAGAGGGATCTGTGGGTCCAAACTGGAGGCGGTGGATCTTAGCGACAAGGAGAGGACCTGGCTCCAGGATCCATACCATGCACACACAGGTGAGTCGGAAATATTATGATTATTTTTACTACTATTAATAGTAAGTTGTGTTAGTATTATTACACATCTCATGCATTTTGGTTATACCTCAGTTCGGTTACTGAACTTTTTTTTTTAAATGTCTATAAATGAAACTCTTTAGAGATATTTACTGTCATAAATACTCTCATCGTAAAGTATGATAAAATTTTATTGATTTGAACGGGTCTCAGAATAGATTTCTTTAAAAACTTTGTTGTATCAAGCAGAAAGTCTGTCCAGTTTTCTGTCCTCAAGAAAGTTTTTTTTTTTTTACATTTTCTGCTCAATACAAGTAACCATTTAAAAAAAACTAAGTAAAATGAGAAGTAAAATGGTTGATATTGTGCGCCAAATGTTACTAAACTCATGTTATTTGAATTTTGTGTATTTTTGGTGCAGGACAACTCTTGGCTCAAGCTTTACGTGAAAAAAAATAAAAATCATAAATGGGGCCCACACTCATATGTCGGCTGGCCACTGATAGGCTATAGTTTAAATCTACAAAATATGATGGCAGATTTTACCGTTCGCTCACATTACATTATAAAAAACTTATGGTTGATTAACATTAGTTTTGTTAAGTGGCAGGAAACCAAACCATACAGACATAAAAACCATGATTCATCTTGAACGCAGTTGCCACGAGCATGCAGTTTCTCACTTGATCAATCTGCTTCCAGGAATCCCCAGCCCCACTACGTGCAACCTGCGGAAACACAAGAACAACAGAAAACCCAGGACCCCCTTCACCACATCCCAGCTGCTCTCTCTGGAGAGGAAGTTCCGTCAGAAACAGTACCTCTCCATCGCGGAGAGAGCAGAGTTCTCCAGCTCCCTGAACCTCACAGAGACCCAGGTCAAAATCTGGTTTCAGAACCGCCGAGCCAAAGCCAAGAGACTGCAGGAGGCCGAGCTGGAGAAGATAAAGCTGGCCGCAAAGCCGCTGCTGCCGGCGTTCGCCTTCCCCTTCCCGCTGAGCGCAGCGCCTCTGTACGGAGCTCGGCCTGCTTTCCCCGTACCCGGACTACTCAGCAGGCCTTACGGGATGTATTACTTGTCATAACTAAAATCAAGGCGCTACGTTGGAAAAGCGTTAATCAAATGTTTTTAGAAAGAAAATAACAATGTCACAAAAAATATCCTTCCCGATAAATCTGTTTTTTTCCTCTTTTCTTTTTTTTATTTTTAAAGTTCTTGTAAGTTCAATGGCATTTATATCGTTATAGTTGGTGTGAGAAATATTTTTACATATATATATTTTACAAGCGTGGTCTACCTTATTTGTTTGAAGACAAATTTGAAAGAGTAATAGATTTTAAAGAAATCACCCTGGATGACGTTTATAAAAAGATTAATTATTTTTAGCCCAGCAAACTTGTTTTCCATAGTGGGCTTTTGCGCATATTTTACGCAAAAGATGAAAATTAAATCGCACTCCGCTGTGTTGTAAGCGGTTTAACTTACTAAAATAATAAGAATTCCAATAGTTGCAGTTACTCTTTTTTTTTTATTTTGAAAGGCCAACTTGTTCAGGATTGAGAATATTTTTTACAAAGGTATCCAGACTTGCATGTTTGACGTTTCAGAGCTTTAGAAAATGTTTTTCCTGAGGCCGTAACAAAGTACCACGTTTCCTACTTTTTAAAGAACTCTGCTGTCTTATTTACCCTCGTTAGGATTAACAAATTACATGGAAGTAACCCTAAAACAGAGACTAAAACTGGCAGTGTAGTTGTGCTTTGTGGCTCATAAAGGCACCACGACCAATATATTTTAACTTCAAGAATAAAACAAAAAGAACATTTACAAGTAGGGTCCAAATCATGATTTCCAGTACTGTGGGAAAATATTTCTGAACTATGGATTGGAAAAATGGCAGTCTTAAGTATTCCTTTTTAAGCCTGTATAAGAAGTGAAGGCCAGAACATCTCATCCTCCTTTTTCTTAATACAAAGACTAAAAATTGACTAAACAAATCTGACACCAAACCGGTTGCAGCCGTCAATAGAACCGGTTTTTAAAAATAGAGAGAATCATTTTAAAGTGATATGGATTTTTTTGTGTTTTGAAAGATGGTCTACATTTTAAAACACTGCTGTTAGACCCAAAATTATTCACACCCTTTGCCAGATTATTTAAAATTATTCTCATTCATCCAAAAAGTTTGCTCCTGGTTGCAAACGAGACAAGTATCTCTTAAAACATGATAAAACAGAATAAAAGGAGTAACAATTTAACAGAAAACTATTATGAAAAAAAGGTCTAATTGAAAATTATTTATAGTCGCTTCTATAATCTGTACTGGCATCATAGCGTCAAACCCTATATAGCTGTTGACCAGTTTCTTGGTTGTTTCTATTGATCTTATGAGGATTCATCTTTGGTCTTCTGAGTTTCTCTGTCAGATTCAAACTTCTGGCCCTAAAATATTTATATTTTGGAGCTTGGCTGCTCCAAAACATAAATATTATTTCTAGGCAGAAGAAAAGTGTCCACTAGGGTTATATATAAATAATTGAGGACCTAATTGACTTAACAAGACACACAAGCATCAAAGCTGAACAGCTGGTATTAGTACATACTATCACAGATGAGTAACTTTTGACAGATTTTACTGAATATTTAAAGTTGCACTTGAGTTGAAAGGGGTTCAACGTTAATCTTTTGGGCCCGAGCAAGCACTGCATGGGGTTCGAACTCAACCTACTAGCTTAAATAAATAACTTTTCCCTTTCTCAATGCCAAATGGAAGGGCTGCTTTCTTACTTTTCACTATCTGGGAACAACTTTTGTTTTGTTTTTTTTAAACACACCTTAAACAATCTGCTGCTGCTAAACAGACTACAAGTAAAACCATGCAAAATAAATAGCCACAGAAATTTACTCACTTAGAAACTTTCGGATCAGGTGTGTTAATATGTGATGTGCAACAGCTTGTATTTTGGATTTAGATTTTATCCTGACTTTATAACGATTAGGACAAAATAGAAAAACAAGCTGAAAAACTGATCGGGATATTGATATCTAAAGGGAGTCTGATTGATTTTCCATAAAGTTTGTTTGTTAGCTTTGACACTTGTGGTTATGAGTGTTTTACTGGTTTTCACAGCAAAATGTTCCTTAATTAATTGCTGTCATTTCACACAACCACAATATATTCTGAAGTGAAACTTTAACCCATAAATCCCTGTCTATTTCAGCAATACAAATGAAACCATACATTTTCCTCATGTTTTATTTTTCTAAAAAAAAGGGATTGATTTCAGAACTTTCAATTTAGTTTATAAAATATAATTACAAATATTCTGGTTTGCTTTTTTTGCATCCATCAATCCCACTGCAGTCATTAATGTACAGTGTATTTTATAAGGCTGAGAACACAATTTGTATTAAAGTCTATTATAAAAAAATGCAAATGTTCTTCTAATTTCCTATCACTTCTGTGAAATCAAATACATCCTTAATATAAAAGTGCTGAGCTTCACCGCATCCTTTGATCACATTTTCCAACAGGAAGCATGTTGATCATCTCGCACCTCATCTGAGAATGCAAAAAGAACTTTAATTGAATTGAATTACTGACAACAAAATGCATCACATTTTAATCCTAAAACACAGAGAACAGAGTGGTCAGATGCTGTGTTTCATTTCCGCCTGCCCCTCTGGCCTCTAAAGCCTCGGACCGAGCCGTGACCAAAACACACAGTTTTAGGCACCCTGTGAAAAACAGAACAAACTCTTTAGTCAGTCAGTTATGTTTTATAAGACAATCTGCAGAAAATGCTTCACAAAACTTACTTTACTATGACTTAACTACATACAATCAAATGTTTATCTTTAGCAGACTAAAGGTTCTCTTCAACAAACAAACCTAAACTAAATTTTATACAATTTAGTGCTTTAAAAAACACAAACCTGTAGGAGTATTTTGGTTTCAGTCGCTCTGTGTTTGTTTCTGGGGTCTGAGCTGAAGCAGAAAAGTCCTCAAACGGAGCAGCTTCCTCACTGCTTGCATGCGTCTCCATGGACTCCTCCTGCTCCAGCTGGTTGGACTCAACGCTGCAGATAACCTCACACACACCCTCCGACCTACAAACATCGTCTGCTGCCTCCATGGCCGAGTCTGTCCTCTGCTCTCTGCTTGCTTCTCTGGTTCTAACAGAAAAACACAATTTCAAAAATAAGGACACTGAATGATTTCAAAAACACAGCAAAAGGAAAAAAAAAAAAAGTGGATCTTATTTTAAATACAGACTGTTGAGTTGAAACAAGATATTTATTTACCCTATATAATGGGATACCGGAAATTCTTTTGTCTCTGACATTACATCACATGTAACTTTTCCTGTTTTAAGTTAGCTAGGATTCAAAAATATTTCTAGAGGATATATATATATATATATATATATATATATATATATATATATTTTTTTTTTTAAGATAACTTTATATGACCTAAATGGAGACACACCTCTGAATATATTTAATGGCAACACATCATACAGCTTACTTTGGATGATGTTATAGAAAAATCTAACAAAATCATGCAAGATATCACAGACAATTTTTTCAGTGCTGCTGTTTTTATGTTCCCATTCTCTGTCCCTGTTTTGGCATCCACAGACGCTTGATGGGTGGGGCTTCAGGACTGCATATCATTTGCATACATTGTAGAGGCTGACATTCTCTACGGTCATTCTCAGGGTAAAATGTGTGCAATGGCTACTTCAAGTTCAGATGGACCCTCTAAAACACACCTTGATATATTTCTTTGGTATTCCACTGGACTGCATATAATATATGTACATGATATACTGAAGCTCCGCCCCTCGAGCGCCACCCAGACGCCAAATCAGTGACAGGTAAGTGAAACTGAAAAGCAGGAGCACTGAGAAACCAGTCAGTGTGAAAACTTTTTTCACACGAGTTATTTGTTTCAATATATTTATTTTAGATACATTCAAATAAATATTTGAATATTTAAGTGAATCTTTGTTCACTATCAATTTTTGTTTCATTTCCAATACAAATGAGTTACAAAAAAATTCAGTTACATTTTTTCAATACCAAAATTTCTCTTTAGGTTCAAGTCAAACTTTCATCGTTTTAGCCCTGTATTCCTACAGAACTTTTGTGAGCAGAACTGAACAGATGTGTGTAAGCAAGGCTTGTATTTCTTACTTGATGACACCAGTTCTATTGGGAGAAATGGGCCAAAGATCCCAGAAATCTTTTGAAAATCACAGAAAACTATTGAAAGAACTGTGTGGAAAGACGCAACAAAGTTTTTGACAGTTTAAAATGTACTTTTATCAGAGTGAAAACTTCTGAATTTCAAAAAAATAATAACATGAAACTCTCAAAAAACAATAACAGGAACAGTTTAGTTTGATTTGATATTAGACTGTGAGAAAAAAATGGTCACAGTCATTTACACTGTGTAGAGACCTGCGAAGTGAGCATTTTAGCGCCATCTAGTGGACGTGCTATAGGATGTACAATATTACCCTTTTTCTTTTCTGTTTTTGTCAAATCTGTAGTCCGGTGGATACTTGTGAAGTCTTATCAGGTGGTCCTTCCTTTGCTGACTTGTCCTAAACTTCTGTCCACAGCCTTCCACAAGGCACAGATACTGAAAGGAATCAAGGGTCCAAAAAAAAGTATAATTTAATATTTCTTAAAATAGATCACTTGTTTAATTCTTTGGCCAACAGATTATCCGGGGCTCACCATGTCTTGTTTTTGGGCGAGGATGGTGAAAAGCGAGTCGTGCCACTCCTGAATGTGAATGTCCAGGAGCCGGGCGCTCGGCAGGGAGCGGCGGCAGGAGCAGCACACGTGTCTGTGCAGGGAATTGTAGTGGTGCTCGTACTCATCGAGTGAGCTGAAGACGGCTCTACAGCCGGAGATGTGACAGCCAAACTCTGAAATACTGAGGAAGAGATCAGGAGGAAGAGGGGAAATATCACTGACAGTTTGACTAAGAGCTGCCTGAGCCAACATTAGGGCTACCTTTTCTTCTCTGTGCTGCTTTTTCTTCCAGATGTAGCATCCCAGTCTGAGAGACGCTAAATTTGAGAAAATCTCAGTTCGTCTGAAGTTGCTCCTTCAGTAGACAAACTGAAGGAGTTTTAGATGTTGGCCTTTTTGAAATCAGGCCAACATCTGAGAATCTTTGCCTCACTTACTTGCCTACTGCCATTCCCCAGCGAGCTCTGCACTGGTGGCAATTAATTAGTTGATTTTGTATTAGGAGACATTTGTGGCACGTATTTTAATTTCTTTGGCACCTTATTAATAGTAATATATTTGCCTGTGAAGGGCTGCAAAGCAAAGATGACACAATATGTTTCCTTGGAAGTAACCAAAGCTGGCAAAAGAAAAACTATTTCAAGCAGCACTATTTTTCAAAGCAATCATGCTGCTGTCCTGTTTCAATAAGACTGATTATTGATTTCATCTGATCACTATTCACAGTAATCTAGAGTCAACCCAAATTGCAACCAGTTCTACCGACGGAGTAAAGTTTATGAAACGCAAGATTTCCATCAGTGTCAGAAGTTTTTTCTCACAGCTGTCCTGTCCGGAGTTTCGTCTGCAACCTACCTGGGCGCTGGCTGCTCCTCTGCCTCTGAGATGAACAGATCCTGCAGATACATGTGTCTGAAAACATCTCCATCCTGTCAACAAAGGTTTATATTACAGATGGTAACTAATGTTCCTGCAAACGTTTTGTAGTCCGCTGGAGCTCCGAGTGAAGTTGTTACCTCAAACAGCTCATGGTCTCTGTGCAGACGGAGGAGCTGCGGATTAAAAGTGAATGGGTTTCCCTCCTCCTGCTGCTCCGCCGCTCCTCTAAAACCCTCTTCTTCGTCGCCGTTATGAGTTTGACTTCCTCCCATCGCCATAAGCTGGACCAAGTCTGGTTGCAACATCATGTACAGACGTTTTCATAACTTCTTTGTTGAATCATTGGCAGCCGAACGGTTTCTGCGTTTGTTTTGGTTAGAATTTGGCGCGGGGAGATAACGTCACTCAGGCAGTTTCCGAGTTGACAGGAAAATTGTGTTTTAGCTCCACCTGCTGGTCAAACTAAAATCGGAACTGGACACAAAACCGCTTTTCATTCAGTCACATGAATGTTACGTAAAAATGCTGTCGAACTTTCTACAATTTAGAACAGTCATCTTTTGTTTCTTACCATTTAGAAAGTTATCTGTCTTTTGTAAAACTAGACAAACCGAAACCATCGTAAAACATCATGTAGTTTTTGCTGCCTGTCTGAATCCATAATTTAACACAAAGGCACAACTACGAATAGGATACAAACAAAATCTTATTTTGCTTTCTCTATTTACATCTGGTTTGTGGACCTTCTGAAATATCTTGTTTCTTGACCAGTTTATTCATTTATTTATTAGCTTTTTCTTCAAGCATGATTTATCTTCATTGCGTCAGTCAGGCGTTTTGATTTTACTCCACAAGATGGTGACAAAATAACAAGGCATTTCAGGAATGTAACTGTATTAAACAACTGAATGCTATAACCAAGAAACTTTTGTCTTTCAAATTGCCCCCCCGCCCCCGGAAAAAACCTAAATAAATAAATTAGATTAAAAAAATTCTGAATAATCAAATAATTGAGAGGCCACTTTGACGGCTGTATGAATGCTTCGTTCATTAATGTGACTGTTTTTGTAATGCAACTAAAACATGTTGGTAATTGTGCTTACTTTTTCGCATCAAAATAATAGAAGAAACACGAAAAAAAGAAAAACGGCTCAGTACTTTTGGCTGACCTGGGAGGTCAGTTTAAGACGTTAATTTCCAGGATATTACATATCAAATGGGCGGAGAACTGAAGACGTTTCCTCTGAGCTTGAAAGCTGACAATGACAGAGTCCGTCCAACAGAGCAACATGACACATTCTGGCTATTTAATATGGATTTTCATCTCCTCATGTGGTAAGCAAAATGTCTTTCTTTGTTTCTTATATTCTTTGTGTTTTTTTATTCTTTCTTTCTTTTCTTCGCTCTTTCTTTCTTTCTTTCCTTATTTTGTTCTTTCTTCCTTTCTTCCTATTTTCTTTCTTCCTTTCTTTCTAATTTTCGTTCTTTCTTTTCTTCCATTATAAATCTGTAAAAACCATCTCTGATACTCGTAGGTATACTTGCTGGTAATGTGAAGAATTTGCCTCATGTGATAAAGTACCAAACAGCGACACCTCAGAGGTTGCGGGGTATGCCTCTTCCAAACGATGTTGCTGCTGCACACAAGGTAACAAACTTTACATCCTATCCAACAAGTACCTTTTAAAAAGTTCTCATCTTGCGCTAAACACACTGTTTTTTCCACTTTGGGTGATTTTATGAAGAACTACCCAGATGTAGTTCAATACTCTGTTAGTATTGCTGGGAAAAACCACACTCTGCACCTGGAGAAGAACAAGTAAGAATACTCTAAATCTCTCTAAGTCATTTCTTTTTTTTTTCTTTTTTTTTTGTGTGTTGTTGTTGTTGTTGCTGTTGTTCTTCTACTTCTTCTTCTTAAATCCATTACTATTATTTATTTATATATTGTCACCTTTTCAGAGGTCTTGTAGGGAAAAGTTTTACTGTGACCTACAATTCTGATCTGGGTACCCAGGTTTCAACTACCTCCAACCATGAGGTAAGTCCATTTCCTGTTTGCTATTGGCATTTTATTTGGCAAACTTGAATTATGGCACAAAGTACTTATTTTGGCTTGGCTTAATAAGCAGCAGAAAATTATGCAACACTCTACAGACAGAGAGAGAAGGAAAAAGAGAGAGAGAGTTTGGCCTGGCACTGAATTCTGTCACAGCTTGTCTCTGCTAAATATAAGAGAAAGCCTTTTTATCAAAGGCAGATCCTTGACTGTTCTTACAATTCTAGGCCACACTGGTCTGTACATCCCAAACCTTCTTCTTTCACAATCATCTTTATTGTTACAAAGAAATCAGATGACATATACATTTCTCATCATCAAAGTTCCGCATTGTGAGGAAGGGATATTTTTTCAGTAAAGGAACTGACATATTTGTACATTTCCTGTCTTACCCCAATGTTATGACTCGTTCACATGGAATAACATCACATTTTCTAGCAGAGTTTATTGTTTTTTATTTAATAATTCTTCAACATTAATAGGCACTCAATTAATTTTTAGGTCCACTGCTTCTACCATGGACACGTTGTAGGAGTGGAGGACTCCTCTGCCAGCATTGGGTTGTGCTCAGGAATGAAGTGAGTAAAATGTTGTTCTTAGATCTTAGCAGCACCAGATGTCTGCTTAAGGAGGGGCAGCAGTGGCACATTGGTCAGAGTGTCCAATTCAACGTGAAGAATGGATTCTCAAGACATCCTGCGACATGAAAATGCTTACGTTTGCATGTCTCCATATGAGATCAATTAATTAGTTTGTTTATGTATTTATGTCCCCTCCCCCCATTTTCTATTTTTTAATGCAAATGAAAACTAGATATGGGCACACAATAACAAAAAAAATAGTTAGAGCTGGAAATTTAAAAAAAAATTTATTTCATTTTTTGTTTAAAAGCTTGAAAAAAAACCCAGCTTCTAATGTTTTTCTTTTGTCATAATAAATGTGATGAGTGGGATTCCTTGAGTTTCTGCACCTTAACTCTTATAACCAGAATTATTTGCAAACAACCGAGTTGGTCTTTTTTATGAATGGAGAGGAGAAAAAGTACTAGCCTTCTATTAGCTTGCTAACCAGCAGCACACAGCAACAGGTGGGGGAGAGGCAAGTCTGCAGCACTCTGTGGTCTGTAAACACAGATAGAGTACTTTTTCTGGGATCTCATTAGGCTCAGGGCTATAGAAAAGTAAAAATCTAAGCAATGGCTGTCACATTGCATTATTTTAGTCATGCCAAGTTAGATTTGCAGTACTTCATCCTTCTTGCTCTCTTCTACAGAGGGTTCATTGCTCTCCAAGACCAGATGTACCTCATTGAACCCCTGCCTGGTGAGACGACGGGACAGCAGGATGGAGCTCACAGTGACGACGATCTGCATGCCGTTTACAACTACAAACACCTGAGGAGGAAGAGGAGCTCCTGTTCCCATGGAAACACAACCACTTTCTATGACCATGGAGCTCGTCCGTCTGGACTATTCCAGCTTGGCAGTCTGGTGAGGACGCCGCACAAACACATTCACAGATTATGTGGATTTACACAGCTAATAATTCATGGTGCAGACAGCTTCAGACATTGTGCATCTTTCAAGCGCATAAAAAAAGAAAAATATTACAAGGAACATTCAATAAAACTCATGCAGATAAAATAATCTGAAACCAGAAAATTATCCTTTTACAAAGATCACAGAAATCTGACAAAAAAAATAACAACAACAAAAAAACTTTTGGCTTTTTCTGCATTTGCACCAAGAGTATGTTGTTTCATTATAAATCCTGGGGTGGGGGAAAGAAAAAATAAGTAACTTAAGTAATTAAATGCAAAAAATATTACAGTTATCATTGTTTTATTCATGTTTTCTATGTTTTATGTCACTTAGAAAAGCAGAGCCCAGACCAAAGACCATAAAGGCAAACCCAGGACTGTGGAACTGGCAGTAGTGGTGGATAATACAGAGGTTTGATTAATTTTATTCTTTGACTCAATATTACAGATTTCTATTAGTGAAAATATGGAAGGAGATAGTTGTTTGCAAAACGTGTTTGAATTCTTTTCCTAGTACAAGAAGTTTGGTAGCATGAAGGCAGTGGAGGCCAGAGTGCTTGAAGTAGCAAACCATGTGGACAAGGTATGTTTGTTTCAGTGTAACAAAAAGATAACAACTTTTGGTCTTTTATACATCTCTACTTTTAGATTGGGAAAATGTGCAGGAAAGTGTTCTCATATTTTATTAATTAATGACTAAAATATAACTAGAAGTAAAAGTTCTCTCACTACCATTAACTGCGAGTCTTCACACCCAAGTTGAAAACATTCACACATATCCCCTCAGCAGCGACTTTCTGTTACTTCTGCGTCTCGTTGCATTAAGTGTTTGGACACACGTTCACATTTGGTAAAACTCACGATGATTTGTGAATCACTGTAGGTTCTACTCTGTTGTTGCAGTTGTATCGCCCTGTGGGTGTTCGGGTGATGTTGGTCGGCCTGCATGTGTGGTCATACAAAGATGAGATCGAGATCAGCACCAACCCTGAGGTCACTCTTGGTCGATTTCTTGAGTGGCGTCAGCGGCACCTCCTGCCAAGGACCAGACACGACAACGCACAGTTCATCACGTAAGATGCTATGAATTAAAAATTCCAGTAAAAAGAACTGATGTTTGCACTGCTAGACTGTTTACCTTAATATACTCCCTCCCCTCTTCTTCGATCAGGGGTGTGGACTTTGAGGGCTCCACTGTCGGATTAGCTAACACTAACGCAATGTGCACCTCGAACTCTGGAGCTGTCAATGAGGTAATAAATTATAACATGCTGAAAAAGAATTCGTTTTGTAAAAATTTTGAAAATTAAGTGATTAAAGAATTCTAGGGTATCAGTGCTACATACCAAACTGTATTTATCTTCACAGGATCATAACACCAATTCAATTGGAGTGGCCTCCACCATAGCACATGAGATGGGTCACAATCTAGGTTTGTCCCATGATACAGAGAACTGTGTCTGCGGCTCTCAGGCATCAAAGAAAGGCTGCATCATGGCTGAAAGTGTTGGGTAAGCTCAAACAAGCCTAGCAAAATAATTTATATCCCCTTAACTTTTTCAAATGCGATTTTATGTGATAATTCAAGTCAGCATCGTGAATTTTTTTTGAGTGAATGAGAAGTTAAGCAGGTAAAGCTAGTTTCACTTTATACCCTATATCTTCAATACTTTAGTGTGGAAATAAAGCCTTTTCTATCGATTTTTATATTTAATTTCTCTTTCCATAGCCTCGTGTATCCCAAGCAGTTCAGCAGCTGCAGTCAACAGCAGCTCAGCAGGTTCCTGGAGGAGATCAATCCTGCTTGTCTGCTTAATATTCCTTCCACCGATCGCATCTATGGAGGCCCAGTATGTGGAAATGCCTTCTTAGAGCCTGGAGAGGAGTGTGACTGTGGAACTGTGGAGGTTTGTTCACACTCAATAGGTAGACGTTTGCGTCTTGCATGAAAGCACACGCAGGAAGCTGATTTGCAATTTTTGTCTTGACAGGAATGCAAGAATCCCTGCTGCAACGCAACAACCTGCAAACTGAATGCAGGAGCTCAGTGCGCAGAAGGACAGTGCTGCCACAAATGCCAAGTAAGTACTACTCACTGAGCCTACTACTTGCTAGATGAGGAATCAGACTGATGCTAATTATGTAACTGTATATCTAGACTCAGAATGACTATTCCGTCTGGCAGGTTTTGTGTGAGTGGATGTATTTGACTAGTCATTATATCACCATCTGTGTTTCTGTCCGCACTACAGCTGAAGCCGACAGGCAGCATCTGCCGCCCAAAAGCCGGAGACTGTGACCTCGCAGAATACTGCACGGGCCTTTCTGCTGCCTGTCCCACTGATGCATTCACCCAAAACGGCCAGCAGTGCAACCATGGAAGAGGATACTGCTACAACGGACAGTGTCCATCTCGGCAAGATCACTGCAAGAGACTTTGGGGACCAGGTGAAATACTTCTTTTAGTTTGTTTTATGAGTTATTTTGTCAATATTTTAACACTTCCCTTACTGTCTGCCTTTTCATGGATCTGTTTAGATGCTGAAGTCGCAATAGATGCTTGCTTCTATCAGTATGGAACCTGCAGAAGGACGCTGTTCAATCAAAAATGTTCCAGTCGGTATGTAACTAAAAGCCACATTGAAGAAAATGTTTTATGCAATCTTTCGTTGAGTATTTATTGTGGTTGCTTTGGGGTTTCAGAGATCAATCTTGTGGAAAGCTTTTCTGTTCTGGAGGACGGGACTTTCCCATAACATCCAGGAAGTCCCTTTACAAAGTAGGAAACAAAATAAATTGCAACGAGGCAACCATGAACCCAGAAGACAACTACCCATCCGATCTGGGCATGGTGCCTACTGGTACCAAGTGTGGCAACAATATGGTGAGATAATAGTTTTTATGGTTAAAATAAAAAAAAAAAAACCCTGTCATAACAACCCCATGGAACCTAATGTCTTTGTAATGTTTCTATCAGGTATGCTACAATCAAAAATGTGAAGATATCAAAAGCATTAAAGCATATGGAACAAATGACTGCTCGTCCAAATGTAACAACCATGGGGTGAGTGCCTATGTAAAACTGTCAAGGTCATAAACCACAGAGCTATGCCATCTGTCATTTTCCCAGGCTTTCCTTTGTAACCCGAGCGTCAGTGCACAGCGCAGTGGCCACACTTACAAACATAGTGAAAGCAAAGCCTGCAGGTCCAATCAATTGGGTTTAGGGATTATTTCAGGGAAGGGGAGTAGGAGCTGTTTTTTGATTGCAGTAGCTGGGAGACTTAAAATGCCACCCTACGTAGGAATTTAAAAGCAATGCATGGTAAAGCTTTCTGACAGCAGTTATGTTAGATGCTGCAATTTGTATTACAATTCTGACCAGCATTGTCTCTCTGATGTACACGAGTGCCAGCCATTTCTCGTAAAAACTTAATATTATGGCGCCTTGGAGTTATTATGCAAGTCTCAGTTTTCTCCACAGAACCAGTCTGTATTTACCTCCTGAGGGTTTAACTGCACTACAGCGATCTGACACAACCCTCAAACTCTTTTGACCCGCATTTAAATAGTCATCTTATAATAAGACTGTTGTTTGCATTTTATAAATGAAAAGATTTTCTGCTGGTGAACTTTCCTTTAAATCTAAGATTCAGATCTGCCTGTGTGTTTTTTCATGAAGCTCACCCATGTCTCTTGGATAGTTTATCTTTGTTGTAAAAATATAAAGCTATGCATGTTAAAAATGTCTTTTGGCTCCTGCCTTAATACATCGAGGAGGTATTATGCCCTTTAAAGTCCTGTGAAAGCACAGTTACACAGCTAATTGTGGGATATCTGATAGGTATGCAACCATGAGAGTAAATGTCACTGCGATCCAGGCTGGGCTCCGCCTTTCTGTGCTGTACAGCAGTCAGAGCAGACTGAAGGTATTGTTATGTTTTTCTACCCCATGTGAATCTGCCTCCTTAAAATCCTTGACCTTTTTAGGACTCTGATTTACACATGACTGTTTCTTACATGATTTAATATTCATAGAATCTAAAATAGTCTGTCTGACCTCATGAGCAAAAACAAACGGTGAATTAATTCAATTTCCCCCATTAGTCCACACAAATGACATTACTTTGAATTTTTGTCTCCAGGACAGATGATGTATGTTGTTTCTCATACCCCATCATAACCGGTTGTGTATTTGTGTGTGTGTGTGTGTGTGTGTGTGTGTCTAGAGTCAGGCCTGGCTATTGTCATTGTGTCAGTGATCATTGGCTTAATTCTCCTGCTGGTCATTCTTATTGGGAGTTTGACGTGCTTCATCAGAAAAAGGACACCGACAAAAAGGTGAGACAGCAGTTTACCTCTTTAAGTTAGCTTTACTTGACACTTATGTCTTTAATTTGTTCTCATTTGTGTTTTGTTTATAGGTTTCTTCCTGTGACCTCAGGACAATCCAACCCAGTGTTTCAGTCAAGCACCAGGAGTGGCAGCTCTCGCCTCGGGTCCGCTCACATCAGCCAACCTACATTTGTGGAGTCGTCTGTTTCTCAGCCCTGTAAACCTCTGTTCTCTGCTGCTGTCAAACCACAGACTGGAGCTCTGAAGCCCTGTAGAGCAGCTCCAGCGGTAAGCCCAAAGCCTCAACACCCAGCTGCAGTTACACCCCGAGACTGCATGTGTTTTGACTTACATCGTCTATGATACATCACACTGAATATTACCATTAGTGGTTATGGGTATAAATTTAGGGCTGCCAACTGAGGCCAAAGGGAAACATACTAATGGTTTTACTTCTTTTCCTTCTCCAATTTTCTTCCATTTTCAGCCTCCAGAGAAGGAACCAGTTGCATCTCATTTATCAAAGGTTCACCAGGTAATCGAGATTCTCTTTTTGCTCTTTTGTATTTTGTCAATTATAGTCATGGACCAGGTTTCTGCACCAATATATGCCAAATGGCTAACATAATGTCATTCCTGCTGCTTAAAGCCCTTTAATTGAGATGGTGAGCATGTTGCAGAAACTAAAATAACAGCATTATGTTTCATTCTTTTTAAATTAACTCTGATTTTAAAAAGTTGGAAAATTATGAGAAACAGGTGTTTATCTGCACACCACCTAGACAAATAACCCAACTAATTTGCCCCTTATTCACCTTTAGTGTTAATTTACAGAGAGCAGGTTAACAAAAAAGGAAGAAAAGCTTCACAATACGTGTATTTAATTCATATGTAGTTCGAGCCAGGATGTTTAACTTGCACCAATTAAGAATAAAATAATAAAATTATTCAGCCACATCACAGGAAAATTAGCCTAGTAAATCTCTATTCATAGAGAAATATATATAAAAATGTATCTGATAAAATTCAACATTATTATGTTCTGCAACCTAACAAATCAAAATAGTAAACAAATATTACATATATTATTATTGCTACTGAAACTATTAGAATGCTAGATTTTTGTGAATATTTAATGCTTTTCCTGTTTTAAATAAAATGAACTAGATAATGTTAGACACTTGCTTAATTTATTTTTATTTAAATACCTTAAACACTGCAAAGCCATGATTGTTGTGATGTAGGACAATTTATATTTTCTGCCCCTCTGATGTTGCAAGAGTTAAATAAATGTTTCTTTTATAGGTTGCAAGGACATTTATGCAGCCACCAAATGTTTCAAAGTTGCCAATTTATTCTGAGGTGAATCAACACAATAGCATTTCGAAGTATTAATTGCCAAATATATCTGATTGCCCAGAAAAATGAGTGAGACAATAGTTTCAGTTTCCTGAGGTTGTCTTTTGTGGTTGTTTTTGACAGAATAAGCCCCTGCCACCTTCTAGACCACTACCCCCACTTGCATCAAAACCAGTAAGTGATGTTGCAAGTCCTCTTATCTACATTCAGGAATTTCATTGTTCTTGTATTTAGTTTTAATAATTAATGTTCTGCCCCTAAGAACATGAAGCCAAAACCTCCACTGCCTCCACTGAAGCCGAAGCCCTCTCCAGTCCAGTCCACCCTGCCACATTCTCAGCTGGTATGTAATCACAAAGCAGACAGAGTGATTAAGACTTTCCAACCTCTGACATAGCTGCTACTGCCATCCAGACATCCCTAAATGTTATAAAAGGCATTCACGTTTATATAGAGATCTGTGGCTTTTGGCATTGCCCCAGCATAGCAGTGTAATGAATAAGCAGCGGCTCTCTGTTGGAGTCGTCTGGGGGCTTAATAACTGGGACTGCTGCTCTGTGAATTAAACAGGAGGGCATGTTTGGATAAAGAAGACTGAAGGCCGTTTATCTAAACTGAGTGTGTTAACTGTTTATTCGTGTGTTGTTGTTTTTTTGTTCAGCTTGGAAGGAGAGCTCCCTTGATGCCCCCCAGCAGGCCGAGATGACAGTGGGAATAATTCACACTGTTGTAAATACTGAAATTCTCTGGCAGAGATGCTGAGGGACCAATAAGATCCTCTTTGGAGACGTTCATCTGTTTTACATGTGGGGAAAAGACCCACAGGGAGATCTGTAATGAAACCAGGAATGCTACAGTCACCCCGTCGATGACCTGTTATCTGCGTCCTGCTCATGCCAGTCTTCAACTGGAGCAATGTTTGACAAAACTTAGCTTAAGTGCTTAATGGATGACAAATGGCGCTGCTGCTATGATGATGACAGATTTAGTATTATAGGGAAATTATTCACTGTGTTGGGTTTTTCCCAGCTTTTGTAAGTCGCCTGCACTATCAATGTCTTTGTTTACACATACTTTGGTTGAGACTAGATTTCCTAAGCATGGTTGCACATATTCTGTTTTCAGAAGCTTGGAAAAGATGTTAATCTGCATAGTTAGATAAAAAAAAATATCTAAAAACTGTTGCAACATCTCTGGAGATAATGAGGGATGTTATAAGATAAAAAGAACAAAATATGTGTGTACAGGGAAATAAATGATCTGGTTCTTCATGTTTCATGTACATGACTGCATTTCTGGTACATGATCTAAACTGAGAGGAAATGTTACAAAGGATGTAAACACTCTCTGGTGTACTAAATTGGTAGTTAGTTCTAATTTGGTTCAGGTACTTTTACACTTTACTTAAATAATAATATGAGTCACAGAGACACCCTGGCTGAAGAGAATAATAAAACCTGTCAAAACGCCTCTGGCAGATTTTACATCAAGCAGAAGTTTACATCATTTTGTGTTTAATTTTTATGTATCTTTTCTCTTCTTTTTCCTTTTCTTATGTTTTATATTTTTAAGGAATTGTTTGATTTGGCCCACTATTAACCGATTTATTGGTCATTTATGTAATTTTTTGTACTTTTGATTCTGTTTGTGGGCTTTTATGGTTGTTTTATATTTCAAATGGTCACTTTAATGTCTATTTATGTTTTTATTACTGAGAGTGGTTGGCGTGTGGCTACCCAATGAATGCTTTTTGAGCATTACTCAAAATTGTTTTTCCCTATTCTTTTATTTTTATTTGTTGTTTTATGATCTTTTGACATTTCATCCTGGTATTTGTGTCTATCATGTGGGTTTTATATTACAGCATCAGCAGAGGCGTTATAGCTCCACAAGCTGCTCTGTAATGTACCATTCAGCACTATGATTGGCACTCTATCAATTGTATAGCTTTTCACTATAATTTCAGTTTCTATTTTTTCTTTAAATCAAAATTAATAGATATATCTTGCGTCATGATTGTAATCCTTAAATATATTTTGCAAATGTCTGCAACCACGGTGATGGAAAGATTGTGCCTTCATTTGTATTCCGTTTAAATAAATCACTCAAACTATTTGTTCTTTCCTGTTTTCATTCGGAAGCCATTTGTTTTGGTTCAAAAGCGGTTACCTAGCAACCTCTAAAACAAACACAATAGCAGACAGCTAACGAGCTACTTGTTTTACGCTCGGAGATGTGTATTGTTCTGGGAATGGATCGTTTACTTAGCGAGAAGGAAGAACGAGATACACTTGCATGGCTAGATAAAATACCTTTCTCCAGACACAAAAAACACATCAGCAGGGACTTCAGTGATGGAGGTAGATCTTGTCTTGTGTCTTTAAATGCTAGCTGATTGTTTACTCAATTTGTCCATGTCAGTTTGTGTTTTTATTTACGTGGGTACTCTGTGTATCTACATGCTGGACTCTCCTGCAGTGATGGTTGCAGAGGTTGTTCAGCATTATTTCCCAAAAATTGTTGACATTCACAACTATGTCACTTCCTGCAAAACGCAGCAGAAACTCGGCAACTGGAACCTTCTCAACAAGTAAGACGATCCGCAGCTTTGTATTTTATTACATCTGATTCCAAGGAATTATATCTGGTATTCTTCTATCAGGGCCCCGGAGAAGGTATATCTAAAAACACTTTTTAACAAATTTTTTAAACGTCTTGGATCATTATATTGTAAAAAGAAATTCCCAGTAACAGCAAGTTTTAGTTTATTAGTAGTGACCACAAGATTAGTATCACAAACTGATGTCTCAATGTTTATGGTACTATTCACAGTGACAAGGTTCACAGAACAATTGGCCCACAGCACCATAGATTACCCATCATTTATTCTTGTTATGTAGAAACATTTGTGGTGTGTTTGATGCTGAAAAGCAAAATCTTCCCATACTAACCAAAGCACACAGTTATAGTTGTCCCATAAGCTTTTAGGAAATCCAGCACCATCAGGCTTGTCATTGCAGGACAAAAAAGGTTTTTCTAAACAACTGGTTATTTAAAAAAGAACAAGTCAACCATCTTTGTTTTAAATTATTCATTTATTTTTAAATCTTTTGCTTTTTTTCTCACTGTACATAGTAGAAATGTGAAGTTGTCTCCTTGTTAACCCTGGGGACCAGTGGCTAAAACAAAATGGCCTTTGTCATGTATATGAAGCTGGAATTTATTTATCATTGATTAAATTGTTCATTGATCCTCTGATCAAATCAAAAACATTAGGCATGAATATAAAATTTTAAATATGTTTTATGAGATGATAGAAATGTCTTCAAAAGTGAAAAAACAAGTTTAACCTATTTTTACAAATGATAAAAAAATGACAGAGAGATTGGTCTACAGTTATTGGACTGGTATTCTATGCAGTGCAAATATTAAGCTAAATCTTTTTTCTTGGCCTTTTCACCAAGTCATCAGAAAACACCAACATACACTCACTCACCCACATCCTGGTAACTGGAGTTACACAAAGCCAAGTACAAATTTATGAGCCCCTACTGTAAACATAGCTGTCCATGTGGGCTCATTAGTAAATTGCATGCCGTTTGCTTTTCACTTATTTTTTCTGTAGTAGAAACATTTGTTTCTCTGTATGGTCAGGAGGGTGTTTTCCAAGCTGGACTTTTATGTCTCAGAGGAAACGGTGAAGAAGATTGTTTCAAGCACTCCTGGTGTGGTGCTGCCAGTGATGTTTTTCCTCAAGGAGAAGATAGAGAATAAACTGGCACAAGCAACACAAACACGAGTTTGTATTTGCACATAAAAACTTTCAGTCACATTTTGTCGAAAACTTGAATGTGGAAACGAATATAAATTTCTGTGATCTGACTATTTTTTTTATCTCCTTCCTACGTAGCATTACTTTCGGAGCCAGGAGAAACCGTTTTCAGGTACTATCTTAAATCTTCTACTCCATCATTAATGTGGTTTTCAAGGGAGCAATTCATCACAACACAGTGATGAAGAAAAATTACAAAACTATCATAAGGTTGATGACAAAAATGTAATTACACAATCTAAAGTGCTGATTTCAAGCAAAGTGTGATGACTCTGCTGACTTCCTGAATGGCATGTATGCAGGATTTAAAACATTAATGGGGTATGTGGTGGAAAATGTTAGATGACAATGCTCAAAATGTTTCTACTTTAGTCTTTTTGGTCTGAAAAGTGTAATTTTAGACTTTCTAATGTGGTGCTATACTCAGCTTAACTCAAGTTTCTTTATAGAGCTCTTGTAAAAACAATGGAAGTTGACCAAATGGCTGGACAAACCAATAAATGCAAACGTTACAATTGCAAACAAAGCAATAATCGTTAAAAGCAGTGTTTACTCTTCACAAATGATGTGGCTAAATGAAGTAGAAAAAAAATACCTTTAAAAATATATCAGTAAAGAATAATATTTGGAGTCCAACTCAGGCTTAAACACATGTTTTACAGATTTTAAACTAACAAGACATTTGTTAAATTTAAGTATTCATAATAAATTATATTTTATTTGCTCCTTTTAAACATCAGTAAAATCTACTTCACTCTCTGTATTCAGGCTCTAAAGATGTAAAAGCATGGCATACTCTCTCCAGATCTTTCCAGATAACCTGAATCTGAGTTGGTAAAAGCTTGACATAATGACAGAGGTCACCTACTTATCAAATTTAAAACCCCTATCAAAAGTCACGCTAGAGGTTTTGACATCTGAAAAGAGAAAATGATAAAAAAAAAGGTACTTGAGACAGAATGTAGGTGGACCTGAACAAAATTTAAAAAAATTGCTTTTACTTTGACTTAGGAGGTTACTGCTCAACATTTGTTTGGACATTGTCAAAATAAATTGCTAAAATTGTTAGAATGTTATTTATAGACTCAAGCGGAAATAAAATATGTAAAAAAAGACCATATTGTGACCCCCTGGGTCACAAAAAGGAAAACTCCCAGTATAAAAACTAAACACACTATAGATTTTAGTGTCTATATTTTACATGACAATTCAAATAAAACCACTTAACTTATTATGCTGATAAAATAAACATCTCCTCACTAGTCTGTCGTCACTAGTGATCACAAATCACCCTGTGAAATAAAGTAAGAAAAAGTTTTGCAACAAAAAAACATTTCCTAGAAAAAAGAAATCTGTAAATAATGAAAAATATGGAAAGAGAAGGGAAATATGATTTTAAAATAGTAGATATGAAAACAAAAAAAAATCAAGATTAAGAAAAATATAAATTTTAAGAGGTTTTTATGTTGAGCTGACAAATCATTACAATCTGTTTTTCAAATGCCTTTCTGTGTTTCTACAAACTCTTTACCAACTTCCATCACTGCTGTTTCGAGCACTATTGTGATTTTTAAATCTATTGTCTTGCCAATCCTGAGATCACTGGTCGTCCTGACAGCCCCCCTCTTAAAGCAGCTGCCTGCTTTGAAGACATCAGACCTAATGTCTGATTAGAAAACACCACAGCACGATGGTGTGAATTGGGGATATGGGTCTCTTCCGTTTCCTACACTTGGTTTGTCCCAGTAAGCTCACTCTGTGAAGCTGACCTCAGACCACTGCCCCCTCCCTTTTGTACTCTCTCGCTTTCCTCTTTCATCTGCACCCATCCTCTATCAGCAAGGGGGGCTCCGGTCTCCTTATCAGCTCCTAACATCCAGATGGTTCTTATCAAGCAGTGAGAGCTCAGCACTGTTGACTGGAAAACAGATTTTCTCTCTCTGTCCTCTTATCTGACATTCCTTTTTATTCCTCATTTATTTGCTAACCTCTTTGCTTTCAGTTATTATGCTCACCAGATTTGTCAAATTGAATCTCTTAAGATTTCTTTGCTTTTGTTCTGTGTTTTGTTTTTTGTTAGATGTGGAAATTCAACAGGCTGAAGCAAGAATTATGGCTCAACTGGCAGAGATGAAGATTACAGAGCCAACAGAGTATGTGAAAACAGTTACTTTAAAATGAACCTAAAAGTTTTTGTTTTCAAAAAATCAGCTGCTCTACTTTTAACCAACCAACCATTAGAAAAAAAGCAACGTTTGACTTGCTCATTTTTATATCACAAAGGAAACCGCAGCAACTGATGTTTTTCCCAGAGATGAGCCGTTTAACAATGCGGCAAGTCATGCTGGAAAAAGAACTTCAGGTCGAGGAACTTCAGGATATTCTTAAGGTACACTCATGCAAGCTCACTTCAATTCAAACTGCTGACCGGTGAAACATCTGCATAAACATCCATCTTCCTTTATAATGCTCGGTGTGAGGGGAAGCTTGCTCATGTTGCTGCGCGAGTGTGTTGATGTGTGTGTGTGATGTGTCACACCCTGTGTCAGCAGCAGTTCATGAGTCACCACCGGCTCAGAGGATATAAACCTTTTTTTTTCTTTTACCGCATCTGTTTAAAAAGGAAAAAAAAGAAAGCAGAATGATGACCTACATTTGAAATTTCTCCTTCTGGTTCATGCCTCTTTAGCTAAACAATCTCCGCATTGACATTTTTTCTCTCTCTCTCTGTTTTCATGTACTTAGATCCTTCAGGTAAAAGTGAACAAGTTGGAGGAGCTGATTCAATTGAAGGACAAGCGTATTGAACATCTGACATCTTCCAGAGGTGTACAAGCCTAAACTACAGCTACCCGGTTAAAAAGGAACTCGCATTCACACACAGATCTGGGATTTTGCTGTCTTCTTTTCTTCTAGAATTCTTTGTGCAGAAAACCTTGGAGTTCAGTCACTGCAGTTTTTCTGGAATATATTCTAAAAATATTGAAGATGAGGGACTATCAATATGTTAATTAATTTGTTTTAAATAAGGAACAACTACATGACCATCTTTTGTTTTATTCTGAATTATTGTAAGCACATTTGGCTCTAAATTTTGCTAAATTATATTTTGAAAATATAGAAGTTAATAGATATATGCAAAAATTATTTGCTCTCTTATAAATATCTTTATTTTAATTCATTTCTTCCCATTACCATTTAAAAACATTCAGTATGAGACAATAACCTTAGGAAATCCAAAATGAAGTTTCCAAATAACGATTTAATTTCTTTAAAAAAAACATATCCAAATAATCTGACCACTTGTCCTAAAATTAAAATACTAAAACTTTTTATGTAACTGGCAGTTAGTCATATTATGTTGCTGCAGTCCCATTAATTCTGCATTATTGAGAGATTTGGACAGAAAAGCTCAATTTAAGGTCAATTTGAATAACTCTATTTTCTCTCTGAGGGGCAACTTCCAAAAGTTCTTGCCACAGCATCTCCACCAGATTTAAGTCTGGACTTTGACTAGGCAACTTTAAATCCTACTCTTTGGTTTTGTCTGACTGTTTTTATGCCATTCAGACTAAGACTTTCTGATCAGCTTTGGACCATTGTGCGTCCCACTGATTTGCTTAAGCTAATGGTCACAAACTGATGGCTGGACATTCTCCCTCCAGATTTTCTGATTGAAAGTATCATCTGTTCTTTTTCATGGAAATGTAGATGTTTTTTGAGAAACTGAGTCAAGCCTTTCTGTTCTTCTTGGTCAGCAGTGGTTTTGGCCTTGGGAGTCTCCCATAAATGCCATTTTTTCAGTTTTCATCTTATTATTAAATTGAGCTTGAGTCAGGCAAATAAGGCCTTCAGTGCTTTAGATGTAATTCTGTGTTGTTTTGTGAGCTTCTGATCAGTCTTCAGAAAGTTCACTACTCTATGTTTTCTCCATTTGTTTATGGTGGTCCTCATTATGAAGAGTCAAAGCAATCTTTTCCAGATTCTTGCAGTAATTTATTTCTATGTAATTTCACCCTGGATGTGTGAACAAGCAGTTCTTGAACTTTTGACAGGAAAGCAAACTAGTTGCAGCTGTTGGTTTGTCTGAGTCATTTTCTAATTAAACTGACACTTTCAAGAAAACAGTATGTAAGTGTGAAAATGATCCAAAGATAGAACACAGTTCTTACTGACATCCTTTTTTCAGTTCAGTGATGAATTTTCAGAATGAATCAGTTCAATGATCAGAGATGACCAAATATAGTCAAGTGTTCCTCATCCTGCAGTCTAAAAACAAACAGTTCTTTCAATTGAAAAATGTGGTTTATTTTCTTTTTTGATGGATTTTATCCAACTAACATTATATTAGAAAGTCAGGTTAGCTTTTGAGCTTCACTGTAGAATGTGAAATATCATACCATGATAAACCATTGAAATATTTATGTACCGTATGACAGTTAGTTAAATACATAACTATTAGTTCTGATTTGTGTGTGTTTGAATCAGTGTCATTACTGACAGCATCTAATAATCAATCTGATTTGCTGGTATTAGTAAATAACACACGAGGGTCCGTTGGAGATTCTCCCATCTTCTGAAGTAAAAACAGAAAATAAATAGCAATTTTTAGTATGTTAGCTATACAAAATTTTAAAATAAAAGGAAAATCATGATAGAATGCTTATATTTGCAACAAACATTCCTACTACTGATAAAATTATATAACATATCTATTACTGTATATTAAATGTATTTTCTAGAACATTTATACACCATTGAAGTTTTTGATACAGACTCAAGAAAAGAGAATAAACACCCCGAAGTTGTTATTTTCAGTATTAATAATAATATTAAAAATAATATTTATAATAACATTTAATATTATTTTTAATATTAAAAATAACAACTTGATACATCCTGTATCAAGGAACACCTTGATATCCAACTGTTCCTTGATATCCAACTGTTCCTTGATACAGGGGTAATGTTATTAAATACAGGGGTAATTGTTAGATTAATTATGTTTTGTTATCATTCTTACATTAGCAGTTTTACTAGTTTTGTTTTCTTTCATAGGTTTAGTATTCACAGCCCAGAGAGGAGGAATTTGTTAAGATGAAACTTGCTTTTTCCCTAAACCTTGAAGCTGCAGTTGTTTCTTATCTTGGGATACTTTCTAAATGGCCTGTGTGTAGAATGTTAGTTTCTGTATTCTTTTCTTTCTTTTTCTGTTCATGATAACCTTCCCTCCACATTCCATTCCTGCTCTGTTTTGTAATAAAAGACCAGTTCTGATGCAGAGAGTCAGAACGCATGGTAAACACCTTTGGAGTTGTGGTTTGCTGTGTTTTCTCCTTTTGCAAAAGACTTGATTGAAAACTAAAACGTTGTCTGTGGTTGTCTTTTATGAAGGTTTGAAAAATACCTATCAGTAATATTTTTACCCCTGTATTAAGGTCCCTTAATCAAGGAACACCAGAATCACAAGCTGATAATATCCGGTTGAATAGTTTTGCTAGCTTTGTGATTCACAATTGTGTAGGTGGATGGTTACACAGCCACTCATATAGCTCACAAATTACAATTTTAAAATGTTAATTCATAAAAGTGATCAGTTGTGCTCCTTTAGTTTCCACAATATAATTGTTTCATGACTAGAAGTGAAGAAAAGTGCAGTAGTTTTGTTAACAGCCTGCTGACAATCGGTGAGCAGAAACAGGTGAGGGAGGGGTGAGGGAGGGGTAATGGTGCGCTATTCTATGTAGATATTATGAGAATTTAAGCAGTTTTGAAGTTGCAGTATATTCAAATATGTACTGATTAGCAGCTTTTATGTATTTATCATCTGCCAAATGTTCTAAAAGAATCAATTAAGTATTTTCACATATTACTATGGTGTTGCTGCAACTGTACAGAAAGTAAGTAAACACCTCTGAACAGAAAATTTGATTTAAAACACCCCTCTGCCCCTCCCAAAAAAAAAAAAAAAAAAAAAACTTGAAAAATACAAATGTACAAATGTATATTCACAGATCACACAGAAGATCTCTGATCTGATGTCACCAGAGACACATGTACTTAGAGGTTTGTTTTTTGGGAGGATGAATTTGATCTCAATTAAATAACATTTCAAAACAAAATAAACTTACCAGGTCATATTCTAAATCTGACAAATTTAGATTGTAGCTACATGTAGTTTGACTGGTTGAAAAAAGATGAGCTAGTAGCTTTAATCAGGTTTCCAGGTTACAATACTTGGTTTGTATGAAATGATATCATTTTCCCAAAAGAAGGCAAACACATTTTCACAGTGTTGAAGAGTAAGGAGGGGGGGCTTAGATAATAATCAGCCACACACACAAAAAGTAAATTGTAGAGCAGTCTTGAGTAATGTTTTGATAATTATCACAGAAACAGAAAGGAGCTCCATTAGTGAGGGATCCTGGGAAAACGTAACAACACACACAGGAGAAGAATGTGAGAAAAATCAGCCGAACAGAGCAACCATTGAAAGTGCAGTTTACTGCGGATGATTCACACTGATATCACACTGCTTTCTCAGGGCTGGATTTGGTCTGAGATGAGGGGCCACACCCTCATGTAACTGGGGAAGGGCATGCTGGAAAGTGCCAAGGTTTGTTTTATCTTATAGGATATGACTTGGGTAGATCGGGGACAAAAGGAAGGAAAGAAAAGTGACATTTCAGAGCGGAAGCTGAAACAACCCCTCAGAGCTCTGAGAGAAAAACACGGATATCAAATAAGTAGACCACCCAAATGAATTAGCACAGCCTGTCGGACAGACAAACAAACCTTCAGTGGAGCAACAAACCAAATAGGAAGTTTATTCACATTTACTCCACTTACAGACTGGATTTCTCTCAGGAAAAAATAAATAGGGAGCAAACAAGAGTTAACCACAATCCCTGAGGAAGCAAGGACTCATGATTTGATTGTTAAAGGATGCCAGAGACCTCCAGAGGGCCCGAGAGGAAGCCATCACTCATCAAGCTGTTCAAAATACTTATGTTTTATGAAATATATCTATACGTGATGAGTCACAGTAAAGAGTACTGTGTGACAGTTAAATTTCAATGGATATAAAACACTGTACACTAAGATGCAAGTTTTTGATAACATTTTGTCTTTTAAGCTTTTATTTGACTTCCATACATGTGACCATATGTTTATATATGGTCACATGTGTATGTTAGTCATATGTGACTATTTCTGTGGATAATGTGGGGTTGTGAGGACCACTGCTCCTTGTGGTGACATTTTCTTGGTCTCCATGAGGAGAAATGGTTTTTGACTAGGGGTTGTGGGTCAGTGATAGTTAGGTTGAGGGTTAAGGTAAAAGTTAGGCTGTAGAAAATGAATGGAAGTCAATGTAAAGTCCCCCTAATGAAAACACAACTGTGTGTGTTTTCCTTAATATCAAAGGAGGATTCAATGCAGCATTTATGGGTGTATATGCAACCTGATCATTGCAACGTTTTTCCAATTTTTCTCTTTATCAGTTTTTCAGATAAATTGTGCAGGCTGTATGTCATATTTAGAGTAAGGAAAAGTCCTAAAATAGTTATTCTGGTGTCATTCGTTACATTACATAAACATCCCATTTTGACAGAAGTGTGTAAGCCGTTTCCGCACACATAAACCTTTTGCGGTTTATATGTGCATAAACTGCATAAGGTCACAGTTTTTTCTTGATAATGCAGCAACAATCAATAACACCTAGGGATATTTTATCTTCATGTTTTATTGTAGATGAGTCAGAGATTTGTCCCAGTTAGTCTTTGTGAAAATTATTTATGGCTAAGCTGTTTTTCTCCCCTGATGCATCTCAAATGTACAGATGCTTAAAAAAATAAAACACATTGGCCACACTTTAAAGGATGAGTCAGTTTTTATTTACAGCTCCTTAAAACGTGACTGTCGGACAATGTTAATACTCATGTTCATTGCTTTTTGTCCTCCACAAATTAGAGGGGACACACTACTCACCGAGCTGCTATTTGACAGCTTTTTACAGAATTGTGATGTAAGATGCTAATTTATGATCAAACTCTCATCTGTGGTATTTTACAGATTTAGTTAAATAATAGGAATGCACTGTGCTTCTGTGAAAGCTTTGAAACAAACTATTTAAAACCAATAACTAGATTCCAAAGAAGCTGATGTAGGAAAATGAAAGGGGATCAAAAAGGAGCTAATAATCAGCAAACATTTAAAAAGCTTAAAGAACTACTAAAGATCTCAAAATAAAGACTTTTTAGTGTTTTAAGCAGGATTTACTGGCCAATGACGCAAATTGAAGTCGGCCAATGTTACAGGCTTAGTCACTTATTTTACCATAAAGTCCAGTCAGGCAACATGCAGCACTGAGAGAAACTGGACAAATAAAAAATTATAGAATAAATCATGGTTTTGTCCATGTGTGCTTCTGATTTTAAAAGAGGTTATGAAGTTTCATTATTTATTTCTCAAACATTTTCAACTTTAGCATCTTTGCATGAATTGCATATTTTTCATATACAGTAACCCCAGAGTTGGACTCTTTCTCACCAACTTCCTCTATTTGCTCAATCTTTCCTTTTTTACGCAACATGTATAAGGCTGGCTGCCTTTGTTCAGCACACTGTAAACTCGCCATCTGCTGGCACTGAGGAGTACTACACACTGACCACCCACCTATCAACCAACCCACACACACTCACACATCAAACCAGACAGGAGAGGTACCAAAATAGGTTTTATTATTTTATTTTATTTTATTTTTTTTACATATGAACATTGTAAACACTGGAAAACATGTTTGCATAAAAACCTTTTAAAACAAGAAGACAATGTTTCAATTTCACAGATTGTACAAAATATTAACAAAAAAAATAAATTTCATAAGTGAATCATACCCCTCCTTTTACATCAACTTTTGAACCCATCACCAAAGCAATGCAGCGCGTAGGTCAGGTAAACGAGCATTAGTAGTGTCCATTGCAAGCTGCGTTTTCAGTCAACTAGAATCCAGGTGGTGCCATTTTTTAGTTTACAGGACTAACTAAATGTTTCAGTCTGTGAGTGCATCTCTGGGAGTGACCTCCTTTAATAATTAAGGCTTGAATTCTGTGTAGCAAAAGATGATTAAAGATAAAGAAGCCTAATGTGAAAGAAAAGAAAAAATTATCAGAAGTTTCCAGTCAAGTTTTAAGAGTAGAAAAAGTAAACAATGACAAAATCGGACGATTTACTCAATTACGTCAACCTCAACAAAACTTTATCCTCATAATATAGACAACTACTGTGAGTTGACTGCATACAAAAAGATGTTAGGTGCAATCAAACTGTCACCATCAGTGGTTCAGTTTAGGCTTGAAAACAATTTTTTGTTTTACTTTTTATTTTTTTTTTTTATGTAAAAGCAAAGTGTTGCTCAATAATAAATCAAACAATGATTAGAAAAAAGTAAAACATCCTGAGAATTTACACTTAATTATATCTGATCAAGCTGTGTAGGGAGACAATACTGGGTTCTATTTAACTGAATTAAAAAACGAAACAAAAAAAAAACATGCAGAGCCCTGTTAATCAAAACCAAACAAGCATGCCAACATCCTGACAAAACAAATTCCCACACCTCTACTGATTTACTCCCTGTTAAGCATCTTAATTTAGTTTCATAAGACAAAAAATATGAGTTATGTCCCTTTTCCTTCACACTAAGTGTCACAGAAAGTCAGCAAAAGAACAAATTACAAAAACAAAACAAAAAAAAATCATCCATAAAAATAAAGCAAACAGCCAACAATCTGATTTAGGAATGTCCTGGCCAAAGTAGATTTTACTGTTAGCCGCTATGGCCTGGTACTTCATGAGCTCCAGGTATTCCGGTGTCAATTTCAGCTGCAAAGATTAAGAAGTAAAACAGCTTATTAGTAAATGCATATCGTCTCATGAAAATACTAGCGTGTCTCTTAGCACGACATGGCTGAAAATAAACCCAATACAGCTGTTGGAACAATTTGAGAGGGTGGGAGGAGTTAATAACAGGTTCAGGATCTGACTCAGCTGAGGAGGATATTTTTATTGGCAATCAAAACATTATATTTCTGGAGGATAAAAAAGGTAGGAGGAGGATGTGATGGTTCTTTTTTCTATCATTTGCCATCTGGCCTCATTTATCAAATATAATATTCAGTCTTTAAATATTCTGTCAGTCAGATGGATTAAACTGAATCCTGTCTGCACAGCAACTTTGTGCTTATTGGCAAGTCAAATAAGTCTTTCATTAATTTATTTAATTAAAAATTTAATTTAATTTGATAAAAAGAAATAGAAAATATACATTTTCTTTACACATGTGATATATTTTAAGCATATGTTCTTTTTTATGATTATGGCTCACGACTAATAAAAATGCAAAATTCAGTCTCAGGAGAATAATACTTGAGATCAATTAAAAATTATTATTGTTATTATTTTTTTAACAGGAATGTTAATGCCTAACCCTGACTGTATGCAGACGTGTGACTGGAGAGTTGAGTGGAAGGAAAAAGTAGAAAAAGGTGCAGAAGCATCAGGGATAATCAATCTTAAGATTATGAAGCAAAGCCCATCAATTGGAGTATATACATGATTGAATCAGTTTTTGTAAAGTTTAATTACAAAAAAATTAACTGAATTGAATCAAAGAGGTGTAGGGAGGCTGTGGACAGTAGCTGGAAACGTTACCTCAAGTGAGGAAGAGGAACAGAATCCAAGTTACATGAGGCCCGATGTGACGTTTACACAGTCAGTGAGGAAAAAGAAATTTGTTTTATTAGTAATATGTTTAATTCTGAGAAATTGAATTTTGGGATTTTATTAGTTGCAACCTTTACTCATCAAAACAAGAAATAAACGTTAGAAATATTTCACTGAATCTATGTTATCCATAGTTTTCCTTTTTTTTCTTTTTTTTTTTAGTTTTATTAGCGACAAAAATGAGCTATTCAATGATATTGTACTCCATTGGGATCCCACTATAAAGGTGATTTATTCATTTTCTTACCCTGTTTGCTTCTGCAGATTTGGCAACAGTGTAGTATTCTGCATCAGCCTTCCGTTTATAGTGAATCTTGTAGAAAATTAGAGTTTTGTCATAATCAGCTGTGAGTGAAGTTCCTAACAATATCCTCCACTGAAAACAGAGATTCACACCGTGAAAGCTTGTCAAACTAATATCAGAACTGGGCAAAAAACTGCTTTTCATTCAGTCACATGAATGTTACGTAAAAATGCTGTCTAAAGTTCTACAATTTAGAACAGTCAGTTTTTGTTTCTTATCTTTTAGAAAGTTATCTGTCTTTTGTAAAACCAGACAAACCGAAACCATCGTAAAACATCATGTAGTTTTGCTGCCTGTCTGAATCCATAATTTAACACAAAGGCACAATTACGAATAGGATACAAACAAAATCTTATTTTGCTTTCTCTATTTACATCTGGTTAGTGGACCTTCTGAAATATCTTGTTTCTTGACCAGTTTATTCATTTATTTATTAGTTTTTTTCTTCAAGCATTATTTATTTTCATTGCGTCAGTCAGGAGTTTTGATTTTACTCCACCAGATGGCGACAAAATAACAAGGCATTTCAGGAATGTAACTGTATTAAACAACTGAACGATATAACCAAGAAACTTTTGTCTTTCAAACTGGCCCCGAAAATAATAAAAGAATAAATAAAATAGATTAAAATAAAAATTCTGAATAGTCAAATAACTGAGAGGCCACTTTGACGACCGTATGAATGCTTCGTTCATTAATGTGACTGTTTTTGTAATGCAACTAAAACATGTTGGTAATTGTGCTTACTTTTTTGCATCAAAATAATAGAAGAAGCACGAAAAAAAAGAAAAATGGCTCAGTACTTTTGGCTGACCTGGGAGGTCAGTTTAAGACGTTAATTTCCAGGATATTACATATCAAATGGGCGAAGAACTGAAGACGTTTCCTCTGAGCTTGGAAGCTGACAATGACAGAGTCCATCCAACAGAGCAACATGACACATTCTGGCTATTTAATATGGATTTTCATTTCCTCATGTGGTAAGCAAAATGTCTTTCTTTGTTTCTTATTCTTTGTGTTTTTTATTATTTCTTTCTTCTCTTTGCTCTTTATTTCTTTCTTCCCTTATTTTGCTCTTTCTTCCTTTTTTCCTATTTTCTTTCTTCCTTTCTTTCTAATTTTCGTTCTTTCTTTTCTTCCATTATAAATCTGTAAAAACCATCTCTGATACTCATAGGTATACTTGCTGGTAATGTGAAGAATTTGCCTCCTGTGATAAAGTACCAAATAGCGACACAGAGGTTGCGGGGTATGCCTCTTCCAAACGATGTTGCTGCTGCACACAAGGTAACAAACTTTACATCCTACCCAACAAGTACCTTTTTAAAAAGTTCTCACCTTTCGCTAAACACACTGTTCCTTTATCCATTGTATAGCTTTTCACTATAATTTCAGTTTCTATTTTTTTTTTTTTCCATCAAAATTAACAGATATATCTTGCGTCATGATTGTAATCCTTAAATATATTTTGCAAATGTCTGCAACCATGGTGTTGGAAAGATTGTGCCTTCATTTGTATTCCATTTAAATAAATCACTCAAACTATTTATTCTTTCGTGTTTTCATTTAGAAGCCATTTGTTTTGGTTCAAAAGTGGTAACCTAGCAAACTATGAAACACATTAACAGACAGCTAACGAGCTACTTGTTTTACGCTCGGAGATGTGTATTGTTCTGGGAATGGATCGTTTACTTAGCGAGAAGGAAGAACGAGATACACTTGCATGGCTAGATAAAATACCTTTCTCCAGACACAAAAAACACATCAGCAGGGACTTCAGTGATGGAGGTAGATCTTGTCTTGTGTCTGTAAAACCTAGCTGATTGTTTACTCAGTTTGTCCATGTCAGTTTGTGTTTTTATTTACGTGGGTACTCTGTGTATCTACATGCTGGACTCTCCTGCAGTGATGGTTGCAGAAATTGTTCAGCATTATTTCCCAAAAATTGTTGACATTCACAACTATGTCACTTCCTGCAATACGCAGCAGAAACTCGGCAACTGGAACCTTCTCAACAAGTAAGACGATCCGCAGCTTTGTATTTTATTACATCTGATTCCTGGGAATTATATCTGGTATTCTTCCATCAGGGCCCCGGTGAAAGTATGACTAAAATAAAATATGTATTACTAGTAGCAGTAGTAGTAGTAATATTAATAATAATCTTGGATCATTATATTGTAAAAATAATAGGAAGTTTTAGTTTATTAGTAGTGACCACAAGATTAGTATTAAAAACTGATGTCTCCATTGGTATGGTGCTATTCACAGTGACAAGTTATAGTTGTCCCATTAGCTTTTAGGAAATCCAGCACCTTCAGGCTTGTCCTTGCAGGACGAATAAGGTTTTTCCAAATTGTTTTTTGTTATTTAAAAACAACAAAAAAAATAACAAGTCATCCATGTTTTTGTTTTTGTTGTTTTTTTAAATCCTTTACTTTTTTCTCACTGTACATAGTCGAAATGTGAAGTTGTCTTCTTGTTAGCCCTGGGGACCAGTGGCTAAAACAAATTGGGCTTTGTCATGTATACGGAAGCTGGAATTTATTTATCATTGATTAAATTGTTCATTGCTCCTCTGATCAAATCCAAAGCATGAATATAAAATTTTAAATATGTTTTATAAGAGATGACAGAAACGTCTTCAAAAGGGAAAAAACAAGTTTAACCTATTTTTACAAATGATAAAAAAAAGACAGAAAGATTGGTCTACAGTTATTGGACTGGTTTTCTATGCAGTGCAAATATTAAGCTAAATCTTTTTTCTGGGCCTTTTCATTATCAGAAAACACCAACATACACTCACTCACCCACATCCTGGTAACTGTAGTTACACAAAGCCAAGTACAAATTTATGAGCCCCTACTGTAAACATAGCTGTCTATGTGGGCTCATTAGTAAATTGCATGCCGTTTGCTTTTGACTTATTTTTTCTGTAGTAGAAACATTTGTTTCTCTGTATGGTCAGGAGGGTGTTTTCCAAGCTGGACTTTTATGTCTCAGAGGAAACGGTGGAGAAGATTGTTTCAAGCACTCCTGGTGTGGTACTGTATGTGCTGTTTTTCCTCAAGGAGAAGTTAGAGAAGAAACTGACATTTTCAGGTACTATCTTAATTTGGTTTTCAAGGCAGCAATTCATCACAAGACAGTGATGAAGAAAAATGACAAAACTATTATAAGGTTGATGACAAAAATGTAATTACACAAGCTAAAGTACTGATTTCAAGCAAAGTGTGATGACTCTGCTGACTTCCTGAATGCCATGTATGCAGGATTTAAAACATTAATGGGGTATGTGGTGGAAAATGTTAGATGACAATGCCAAAAATGTTTCTACTTTAGTCTTTTTGGTCTGAAAAGTGTAATTCTAGACTTTCTAATGTGGTGCTATACTCAGCTTAACTCAAAGTTTCTTTATAGAGCTCTTGTAAAAGCAATGGAAGTTGACCATTGTTTTTACAAACAAAGCAATGATCGTTAAAGCAATGTTTACTCTTCACAAATGATGTGGCTAAATGAAGTAGAAAAAAAATACCTTTAAAAATATATAAAATAAAGAATAATATTATTTGTTGTCCATCTCAGGCTTAAACACAGGTTTTAAACTAACAAGACATTTTTTAATATAAATATTCAGAATTATTTCTATCTTATCTGCTCCTTTTAAACATCAGTAAAATCTACTGTAAAAGATGTAAAAGCATGGCATACTCTCTCCAGATCTTTCCAGATAACCTGAATCTGAGTTGGTAAAAGCTTGACATAATGACAGAGGTCACCTATTATCAAATTTAAAACCCCTATCAAAAGTCACGCTAGAGGTTTTGACATCTGAAAAGAGAAAATGATAAAAAAAAAGGTACCTGAGACAGAATGTAGGTGGACCTGAACAAAATTAAAAAAAAATGCTTTTACTTTGACTTAGGAGGTTACTGCTCAACATTTGTTTGGACATTGTCAAAATAAATTGCTAAAATTGTTAGAATGTTATTTATAGACTCAAGCGGAAATAAAATATGTAAAAAAGACCATATTGTGACCCTCTGGGTCACAAAAAGGAAAACTCCCAGTATAAAAACTAAACACACTATAGATTTTAGTGTCTATATTTTACATGACAATTCAAATAAAACCACTTAACTTAATACTCTGATAAAATAAACATGGTGTGAATTGGGGATATGGGTCTCTTCCGTTTCCTACACTTGGTTTGTCCCAGTAAGCTCACTCTGTGAAGCTGACCTCAGACCACTGCCCCCTCCCTTTTGTACTCTCTCGCTTTCCTCTTTCATCTGCACCCATCCTCTATCAGCAAGGGGGGCTCCGGTCTCCTTATCAGCTCCTAACATCCAGATGGTTCTTATCAAGCAGTGAGAGCTCAGCACTGTTGACTGGAAAACAGATTTTCTCTCTCTGTCCTCTTATCTGACATTCCTTTTTATTCCTCATTTATTTGCTAACCTCTTTGCTTTCAGTTATTATGCTCACCAGATTTGTCAAATTGAATCTCTTAAGATTTTTTTGCTTTTGTTGTGTGTTTATTTTTTGTTAGATGTGGAAATTCAACAGGCCGAAGAAAGAATTATGGCTCAACTGGCAGAGTTGAAGATTACAGAGCCAACAGAGTATGTGAAAACAGTCACTTTGAATTGAACCTAAAAGTTTTTGTTTTTAAAAAATCAGTTTCTCTACCTGTGATGACGATTCGAATAAACCAACATTTGATTTGTTCACTTTTAAATCACAAAGGACACCACATCAAGTGACATTTTTTACAGAGATGAGCCTTTCAGCAACCCGGCAAGTCATACTGGAAAAAGATGTTCAGGTTCAGGAACTTCAGGATATTCTTAAGGTACACTGATGCAAACTCACTTCAATTCAAACTGCTGACCGGTAAAACATCTGCAAAAACATCCATCTTCCTTTATAATGCTCAGTGTGAGGGGAAGCTTGCTCATGTTGCTGCGCGAGTGTGTTGATGTGTGTGTGTGATGTGTCACACACACACAGCAGCAGTGTCAGCAGCAGTTCATGAGTCGCCACCGGCTCAGAGGATATAAACCTTTTTTTTTCTTTTACCACATCTGTTTAAAAAGGAAAAAAAAGAAATCAGAATGATGACCTACATTTGAAATTTCTCCTCCTAGTTAATTTTTCCTTCGGTAACCTCCCTCCAGACTGACATTGTCTCTCTCTCTGTTTTCATGTACTTAGAACCTTCAGGTGAAAGTGAGCAAGTTGGAAGAGCTGATTCAATTGAAGGACAAGCGTATTGAACATTTGACAAGTCTTTCAGAGCTGTACAAACATAAAATACATATTGCCAGTCTGTGAGTCACCACGGGCTATTTTTTTTTCTTTTGCCACATCTGTATTTGTGTTATGATGTAATGATTAAAGAACAGCTACATGTCCATCCTACCTTTTATTATATATTCTAATCATAGTTGGCTCTAAATTATAATAAATTACTTTTTGAAAATGTATAAGCTATTAGATATATGCAAAAATTATTTGCCCTATTATAAATTTCTTTATTTTCATTCTTTTTTTCCCCATTACCATTTAAAAAACATTTAGTATGAGACGGCCTGAAAATTATTGAATGGTAGAACACAGTTCTTATTGACATCCTTTTTTCAGTTCAGTGATGAACTTTCAGAATGAATCAGTTCAATGATCAGAGATGACCAAATATAGTCAAGTGTTCCTCATCCTCAACCATTGAAATATTTATGTACCGTATGACAGTTAGTTAAATACATAACTATTAGTTCTGATTTGTGTGTGTTTGAATCAGTGTCATTACGGACAGCATATAATAATCAATCTGATTTGCTGGTATTAGTAAATAACACACGAGGGTCCGTTGGAGATTCTCCCATCTTCTGAAGTCAAAACAGAAAATAAATAGCAAATTTTTGTATGTTAGCTATACAAAATTTTGAAATAAAAAGAACTGAGAATTTGATTTGAAACATGCCACCCACCTCCTCCCCTCCAAAACAAATGTACAAATGTATATTCACAGATCACACAGAAGATCTCTGATCTGATGTCATCAGAGACATATGTACTCAGAGTTTGTTTTTTTTGTTTTGTTTTTGTTTTTTGTTTTTTTTTTGGGGGCGGGGGGTGGATTTGATCTCAATTAAATAACATTTTAAAAAAAAATAATTACCAGGTCATATTCTCAATCTGACAAATTTAGTTTACTGCGGATGATTCACACTGATATCACACTGCTTTCTCAGGGCTGGATTTGGTCTGAGATGAGGGGCCACACCCTCATGTAACTGGGGAAGGGCATGCTGGAAAGTGCCAAGGTTTGTTTTATCTTATAGGATATGACTTGGGTAGATCGGGGACAAAAGGAAGGAAAGAAAAGTGACATTTCAGAGCGGAAGCTGAAACAACCCCTCAGAGCTCTGAGAGAAAAACACGGATATCAAATAAGTAGACCACCCAAATGAATTAGCACAGCCTGTCGGACAGACAAACAAACCTTCAGTGGAGCAACGAACCAAATAGGAAGTTTATTCACATTTACTCCACTTACAGACTGGATTTCTCTCAGGAAAAAATAAATAGGGAGCAAACAAGAGTTAACCACAATCCCTGAGGAAGCAAGGACTCATGATTTGATTGTTAAAGGATGCCAGAGACCTCCAGAGGGCCCGAGAGGAAGCCATCACTCATCAAGCTGTTCAAAATACTTATGTTTTATGAAATATATCTATACGTGATGAGTCACAGTAAAGAGTACTGTGTGACAGTTAAATTTCAGTGGATATAAAACACTGTACACTAAGATGCAAGTTTTTGATAACATTTCGTCTTTTAAGCTTTTATTTGACTTCAAACCTTCATGTGACCATATGATCATATATGGTCACATGTGTATGTTAGTCATATGTGACTATTTCTGTGGATAATGTGGGGTTGTGAGGACCACTGCTCTTTGTGGTGACATTTTCTTGGTCTCCATGAGGGGAAATGGTTTTTGACTAGGGGTTGTGGATCAGTGATGGTTAGGTTGAGGGTTAAGGTAAAAGTTAGGCTGTAGAAAATGAATGGAAGTCAATGTAAAGTCCCCCCAATAAAATCACAACTATGTGTGTGTGTGTGAAGTTATATCAAAGGAGGATTCAATGCAGCATTTAAGGATGCATATGCAACCTGATAACTGCTGCCTTATTACATTTTTCTCTAACTCAGTTTTCTATATCTGTTTTTCAGGTAAGTTGTGCAGGCTGTATATCATATTCAGAGAAAGCAAAAGTCCTAAAAGAGTTATTCTTGTCATTTGTTACATTACATAATCCATTTAATATTTCGCAATTGTCTGCAACCACGGTGTTGGAAAGATTGTGCCTTCATTTGTATTCCGTTTAAATAAATTACCCAAACTATTTATTCTTTCCTGTTTTCAATCAGAAGCCATTTGTTTTGGTTCAAAAGTGGTAACCTAGCAACCCATGAAACTTACACATTAACAGACAGCTAACGAGCTAACTGTTTTACGCTCGGAGATGTGTATTGTTCTACGAATGGATCGTTTACTTAGTGAGAAGGAGGAGCGAGATACACTTGCATGGCTAGATAAAATACCTTTCTCCAGACACAAAAAACACATCAGCAGGGACTTCAGTGATGGAGGTAGATCTTGTCTTGTGTCTGTAAATGCTAGCTGATTGTTTACTCAGTTTGTCCATGTCAGTTTGTGTTTTTATTTACGTGGGTACTCTGTGTATCTACATGCTGGACTCTCCTGCAGTGATGGTTGCAGAGGTTGTTCAGCATTACTTCCCAAAGATCATTGACATTCACAACTATATCACTTCCTGCAATACGCAGCAGAAACTCCGCAACTGGAACTTTCTCAACAAGTAAGACGATTCGCAGCTTTGTATTTTATTACATCTGATTCCTGGGAATTATATCTGGTATTCTTCTATCAGGGCCCCGGAGAAAGTATGACTAAAATAAAATATGTATTACTAGTAGTAGCAGTAATAATAATAATAATAATAATAATAATAATAATAATAATAATAATAATAATAATAAGTTTAACGTTTTTTAAATTATTGTAAAACAACAAAAAAACAATAATAGCAAGTTTTAGTTTATTAGTTTACTAGTGATCACAAAATTAGTATCACAAACTGATGTCTCCATGTTTATGGTGCTATTGACAGTGACAAGGTTCACAGAACAATTGGCCCACAGAACCATAGATTACCCATCATTTTTTATTGTTATGTTGAAATATATGTGGTGTGTTTGATGCTGAAAAGCGAAATCATCCCATACTAACCAAAGCACACAGTTATAGTTGTCCCATTAACTTTTAGGAAATCCAGCACCATCAGGCTTGTCATTGCAGGACAAAAAATGTTTTTTCCAAACAACTGGTTATTTAAAAAAAAAAAAAAGCAAAAGAATACAAAACAAAAAAAATGTCAACCATGTCTCTTTTTTGTTTGTTTGTTTTTGGTTATATTTTAAATCATAATAGTAAATTGCATGCCGTTTGCTTTTGACTTATTTTGTCTGTAGTAGAAACATTTGTTTCTCTGTATGGTCAGGAGGGTGTTTTCCATTATGGACTTTTATGTCTCTGAGGAAACGGTGGAGAAGATTGTTTCAAGCACTCCTGGTGTGGTACTGCAAGTGCTGTTTTTTCTCAAGGACAAATTAGGAAAACTGGCGTTTTCAGGTACTATCTTAAATCTTCTATTCCATCATTAATGTGGTTTTCAAGGGAGCAATTCATCACAAGACAGTGATGAAGAAAAATTACAAAACTATTATAAGGTTAATGACAAAAATGCAATTACACAAGCTAAAGTACTGATTTCAAGCAAATTGTGATGACTCTGCTGACTTCCTGAATGACATGTATGCAGGATTTAAAACATTAATGGGGTATGTGGTGGAAAATGTTAGATGACAATGCCAAAAATGTTTCTACTTTAGTCTTTTTGGTCTGAAAAGTGTAATTTTAGACTTCTTCACAAATGATGTGGCTAAATGAAGTAGAAAAAAAAACTTTTAAAAATATATAAAGTAAAGAATAATATTATTTGTTGTCCATCTCAGGCTTAAACACATGTTTTACAGATTTTAAACTAACAAGACATTTTTTAATATAAATATTCAGAATTATTTCTATCTTATCTGCTCCTTTTAAACATCAGTAACTTCTACTTCACTCTCTGTATTCAGGCTCTGAAGATGTAAAAGCATGGCATACTCTCTCCAGAACTTTGAGAGAGAGATAACTTGAATCTGAGTTGGTAAAAAAATTTGCTTTTACTTTGACTTAGGAGGTTACTGCTCAATATTTGTTTGGACATTTTCAGAATAAATTGCTAAAATTGTTAGATTATTATTTTATAAACTCGAGTGGAAATAAAATATGGAAATAATGCCATATTATGACACACTGGGTCATAAAAAGGAAAACTCCCAGTATAAAACTAAACACACTATAGATTTTAGTGTCTATATTTTACATGACAATTCAAATAAAACCACTTAACGTAATGCTCTGACAAAATAAACATCTCCTCACTAGTCTGTCATAACTAGTGATCACAAATCACCCTGTGAAATAAAGTAAGAAAGAGTTTTGCAACAAAAGAAACATTTCCTAGAAACTAAACTGTAAATAATAAAAAAATATGGAAAGAGAAGGGAAACATAATTTTTAAATAACAGATATGAAAATAAAAAAATCAAGATTAAGAAAAATATAAATTTTAAGAGGTTTTTATGTTGACCTGACAAATCAGTACAAATTATATGTAAGGTATTATTGTGTTAAAAAAAAAAAAGTTGTATTTTTGTGCTGGATTTTTCTTTTGGACCTGAGAAGTTTAGGTTTAGGTTTAAGTTTGGGTTTAAGTTTGGGTTTTGTCATCTGCACCCATCCTCTATCAGCAAGGGGGGCTCCGGTCTCCTTATCAGCTCCTAACATCCAGATGGTTCTTATCAAGCAGTGAGAGCTCAGCACTGTTGACTGGAAAACAGATTTTCTCTCTCTGTCCTCTTATCTGACATTCCTTTTTATTCCTCATTTATTTGCTAACCTCTTTACCATCAGTTATTATGCTCACCAGATTTGTCAAATTGAATCTCTTAAGATTTCTTTGCATTTGTTCTGTGTTTATTTTTTGTTAGATATGGAAATTCAACAGGCTGAACCAGGAATTATGGCTCAACTGGCAGAGATGAGGAGTACAGAGCCAACAGAGTATGTGAAAACAGTTACTTTGTATTGAACCTAAAAGTTTTGGTTTTTAAAAAAACAGTTTCTCTACCTGTGATGACGATTTGAATAAACCAACATTTGATTTGTTCACTTTCAAATCACAAAGGACACCACATCAAGTGAGATTTTTCCCAGAGACGAGCCTTTTAGCAACCCGGCAAGTCATGCTTGAAAAAGAACTTCAGGTCGAGAAACTTCAGGATATTCGTAAGGTACACTCATGCAAGCTCACTTCAATTCAAACTGCTGACCGGTGAAACATCTGCATAAACATCCATCTTCCTTTATAATGCTCGGTGTGAGGGGAAGCTTGCTCATGTTGCTGCACAAGTGTGTTGATGTGTGTGTGTGATGTGTCACACCCTGTCAGCAGCAGTTCATGAGTCGCCACCGGCTCAGAGGATATAAACCTTTTTTTTTTTCTTTTGCCACATCTGCTTAAAAAGGAAAAAAAAGAAAGCAGAATGATGACCTACATTTGAAATTTCTCCTTCTGGTTCATGGCTCCTTATCTAAACTACCTCCTGAATGACATTTGCTCTCTCTCTGTCTTCTTTTACTTAGAACCTTCAGGTGAAAGTGAACAAGTTGGAGGAGCTGATTAAATTGAAGGACAAGCGCATTGAACATCTGACCAGTCTTATATAAAACTAAGATACAGCTAGCCTGTCCAAGAGTCACCACAGGCTCAGTGGATAAAAACCTTTTATTTTTTCTTTCGTCACATCGGTGTTTCTTTTGAGTTGTAATTATTAAAGAACAACTATATGACCATCCTTTCTTTTTTTTCTATATTATTGTAAAGACGTTTGGCTCTAAATAAATTATTTATTGAAAATATATGTTATTGGATATATGCAAAAATTATTTGCCCTCTTATAAATGTCTTTATTTTAATTCATTTCTTCCCTTTACCATTTAAAAACATTCAGTATGAGACAATAACCTTAGGAAATCCAAAATGAAGTTTCCAAATAACGATTTAATTTCTTAAAAAAAACATACCCAAATAATCTGACCACTTGTCCTAAAATTAAAATACTAAAACTTTTTATGTAACTGGCATTTAGTCATATTATGTTGCTGCAGTCCCATTAATTCTGCATTATTGAGAGATTTGGACAGAAAAGCTCAATTTAAGGTCAATTTGAATAACTCTATTTTCTCTCCGAGGGGCAACTTCCAAAAGGTCTTGCCACAGCATCTCCACCAGATTTAAGTCTGAACTTTGACTAGGCAACTTTAAATCCTACTCTTTGGTTTTGTCTGACTGTTTTTTTTGCCATTCAGACTAAGACTTTCTGATCAGCTTTGGACCATTGTGCATCCCACTGATTTGCTTAAGCTAATGGTCACAAACTGATGGCTGGACATTCTAGTTTCCAAAGAAGCTGATGTAGGAAACTGAAAAGGGATCAAAAATGAGCTAATAATCGGCAAACATTTAAAAAGCTTAAAGAACTACTAAAGATCTCAAAATAAAGACTTTTTAATGGTTTAAACAGGATTTACTGGCCAATGACGCAAATTGAAGTCGGCCAATGTTACAGGCTCGACTGGACTTTATTTTACCATAAAGTCCAGTCAGGCAACATGCAGCACTGAGAGAAACTGAACAAAAAAAATTATAGAATAAATCATGGTTTTGTCCATGTGTGCTACTGATTTTAAAAGACATTTTCAACTTTAGCATCTTTGCATGAATTGCATATTTTTCATATACAGTAACGCCAGAGTTGGACTCTTTCTCACCAACTTCCTCTATTTGCTCAATCTTTCCTTTTTTACGCAACATGTATAAGGCTGGCTGCCTTTGTTCAGCACACTGTAAACTCGCCATCTGCTGGCACTGAGGAGTACTACACACTGACCACCCACCCATCAACCAACCCACACACACTCACACATCAAACCAGACAGGAGAGGTACCAAAATAGGTTTTATTATTAACTTTTTTTTTTTTTTTTTTTACAGAAGAACATTGTCAAAACTGGAAAACATGTTTGCATAAAAACCTTTTAAAACAAGAAGACAATGTTTCAATTTCACAGATTGTACAAAATATTAACAAAAAAAATAAATTTCATAAGTGAATCATACCCCTCCTTTTGCATCAACTTTTGAACCCATCACCAAAGCAATGCAGCGCGTAGGTCAGGTAAACGAGCATTAGTAGTGTCCATTGCAAGCTGCGTTTTCAGTCAACTAGAATCCAGGTGGTGCCATTTTTTAGTTTACAGGACTAACTAAATGTTTCAGTCTGTGAGTGCATCTCTGGGAGTGACCTCCTTTAATAATTAAGGCTTGAATTCTGTGTAGCAAAAGATGATTAAAGATAAAGAAGCCTAAAGTGATAGAAAAAACCCAAAAACCCAATAAATTCTAGCACCAACCTGCAATTTCAGCCTTTATCTTGAAATGAAGCTGCTTGTTCCTGGGATTAAAATTAAATTACAATCAAACTGAACAAACACAGTTGTGTTGAAAATAATAGCAGTGCAACATCACTAACCAGATCAATCACTGTTCTGGGTGATGGACAATAATTTGCTGGCAGGTGTAGTGGAGTAATAGAAAACCAACAGAGACAGCAGCCATGAGCGTTCTTGTTACCTAGTCATTAATTATTAATTAAGAGAGCGGCCCTTGTTTAATGGCAGAAGTAGCAAGCTTTCAATTTGCAGGTATTATGTATTGATCAATGGAACCTGAGTACAACATAAATATTTTCATGGTACTATGATTAAAACGTTGACTTGGAAAATAGGAGACATTGTGTGTTAAATGGGGACTGCTTTGCTAAAATGATCTCAATTGCTTTATAATTGAACACAAAACCAGACAGATGTGGACAAAGAGACGAAACAGTTCACCACCAAACACGGAGCTGAGGAGGCTGGAATACGTGATCACAGGAACCAGAAGCAGACCCCATGCTACAGATGTGTAGCACTTAGGAACAGTGATAAACAACTAAATATTATTCCAGCGAGTCAAAGAACTGAAACCTCAAGAATTTTCTTCAGTTTATGCATTCAATGTTTGAGTTTGAAGATTCTAATATTTTCTTAGCCTCACATTCTGTAGAGTTATAGCAAGTTTGATTATTTTTGTTCTCAATAACTATTGAGAACAAAATAATAATTCCAATGAATGGAAAGCAAAGTTAAGGTTAAAATGTTCCATTTTCATCCCACTGCTGATATTTTGAGCACAACTGTATGTTTAACAGTTTATTACTAATCAGGAACTGTGTGTCGTCATTAGACCCTGAAAACCCATCAACATTACAGTCATTAGCAAATTATCAGAAGTTTCCAGTCAAGTTTTAAGAGTAGAAAAAGTAAACAATGGCAAAATGGGACAATTTACTCAATTACTTCAACAAAACTTTATCCTCATAATATAGACAGCTACTGTGAGTTGACTGCATATAAAAAGATGTTAGGTGCAATCAAACCGTCACCATCAGTGGTTCAGTTTAGGTTTGAAAACAATTTTTTGTTTTACTTTCTTTGTTTTTATGTAAAAGCAAAGCGTTGCTCAATAATAAATCAAACAATGATTAGAATAAAATAAAACGTCCTGAGAATTTACACTTAATTATATCTGATCAAGCTGTGTAGGGAGACAATCATGGGTTCTATTTAACTGAATTAAAAAAAAAAAAAAAACATGCATAGCCCTGTTAATCAAAACCAAACAAGCATGCCAACATCCTGACAAAACAAATTCCCACACCTCTACTGATTTACTCCCTGTTAAGCATCTTAATTTAGTTTCATAAGACAAAAAATATGAGTTATGTCCCTATTCCTTCACAGTAAGTGTCACAGAAAGTCAGCAAAAGAACAGATTACAAAAAAAAGAAAAAAATCATCCATAAAAATAAAGCAAACAGCCAACAATCTGATTTATCCACTACTCTCCTCCACAAAGCTTCAAGATCTCCGAGTCAAAGGAAGATTAACAGCTGGGATTATTTTTATCGTATCTTTACTGTTGAAACATCTGCATTCAACCAGACTAAGTGTCAAAACTTCACCATGAGCAGCATGGGACATGAGGTGTTAATCAATTGGTTCTCAGGCGTGGATTAAGAGAGCACAGCCAACCACTAACTTGTTAAAAGAAAACAAATGGCACAGATGAATTTAATTACTTAGAAACCGTTTCCATCCAACTTAATTAGTGTCACCAGTCAAGTTTCAATGCCGCTAAACCAGAGGTTAGAAAACCAGTAACTCATGGCGATCACAAATCACAGCTGCTGCACATAAGTAATGAAAATGGCTCCAAAAGCAAAGTTAAACGCTGCACTGATTTAAAAAAGAATTAAAAAAGGAAAATAAAGACGGTGTAAGTGCTTTCTGTCACCTTCCCAGACATAAAGACGGCATCGTTCCCTTTCCTTGCAAGACTCACACTGTGTCCCAAACTCTTACTTTTCACTTTCTGTCTCTCTCTCTCTGCCATGTAGATTTAAGACTGATGTCTGTTGTTCACCAAACTAGCAGCAAAGCAACGCATGTTCAGTGACAAGACCGCTTTGCATCAAGTCGTTCTGCCCTGTGCAGAGGCTCAGCTGTGGACTCACTGAGACTTTTACTTTGCTTTAGGCAGGTCCGGTTCAGCGTTGGGTAAAGTAGGCGAGGGTACGGGTTTAGTGGCGCCGTTCGTCCCCTCCACAAACATGTTAGGAATGTCCTGGCCAAAGTAGATCTTACTGTTAGCCGCTATGGCCTGGTACTTCATGAGCTCCAGGTATTCCGGTGTCAATTTCAGCTGCAAAGATTAAGAAGTAAAACAGCTTATTAGTAAGTGCATATCGTCTCATGAAAATACTAGCGTGTCTCTTAGCACGACATGGCTGAAAATAAACCCAATACAGCTGTTGGAACAACTTGAGAGGGTGGGAGGAGTTAATAACAGGTTCAGGATCTGACTCAGCTGAGGAGGATATTTTTATTGGCAATCAAAACATTACATTTCTAGAGGATAAAAAAGGTAGGAGGAGGATGTGATGGTTCTTTTTTCTATCATTTGCCATCTGGCCTCATTTATCAAATATAATATTCAGTCTTTAAATATTCTGTCAGTCAGACTGAATCTTGTCTGCACAGCAACTTTGTGCTTATTGGCAAGTCAAATAAGTCTTTCATTAATTTATTTAATTAAAAATGTAATTTAATTTGATAAAAAGAAATAGAAAATATAAATTTTCTTTACACATATGATATATTTTAAGCATATGTTCTTTTTTATGATTATGGCTCACGACTAATAAAAATGCAAAATTCAGTCTCAGGAGAATAATACTTGAGATCAATTAAAAATTATTATTGTTATTATTTTTTTAACAGGAATGTTAATGCCTAACCCTGACTGTATGCAGACGTGTGACTGGAGAGTTGAGTGGAAGGAAAAAGTAGAAAAAGGTGCAGAAGCATCAGGGATAATCAATCTTAAGATTATGAAGCAAAGCCCATCAATTGGAGTATATACATGATTGAATCAGTTTTTGTAAAGTTTAATTACAAAAAAATTAACTGAATTGAATCAAAGAGGTGTAGGGAGGCTGTGGACAGTAGCTGGAAACGTTACCTCAAGTGTAATCACACAGATATGAGGAAATGAACCAAAACCATCACACTCCTGCATTCCTGAACCCAAGACAACATCACAAGCATCTAAACTGCAATTCAAGTAAATTTTGTACTTCATTTAGAAATCAAGGTCCCAGAATTTAGATGAGGAGCAAAGAGGAACAGAATCCAAGTTACACGAGGCCCAATGTGAAGTTTTCACAGTCAGTGAAGAAAAAAAATCTGATTTATTAGTCTTAAAAATCTATTTTATTAATCTTATCAGTGAAAATTCTGAGAAACTGAATTTTGGGATTTCATTAGTTGCAACCCTTACTCATCAAAAAAAGAAATAAACATTAGAAATATTTCACTGAATCTATATTATGAAGTGATTTATTCATTTTCTTACCCGGTTTGCTTCTGCAGATTTGGCAGCACTATAGTATTCTGCATCAGCCTTGGCCTTCTCCCTTGCCAGGAAACCAGCATCTAAAACAGAGAAACAGTTTTAAAACCATCGAGGACGTCACAGAAACTTCTGAGAATCTCAACACGGGATGCTAACCTTCTATTCCAGAAATCTTCTTCTCCGTCTCTTTCTCCATGACTTTCTGCTTGTAGTGGATCTCTGCTACTTGAGCAACCTTTTGAGCCTCTGTTGGGTAAAACAGGGAAGAAAACAGTTAACTGTGCACCAAGACATTAGCAGATTCATCTACAGTAAAACAACAGATTTACCAATAATGGCTTTCTTCCTTTCGGTCTCTGCTTCTTTTTCTACCACTTTCTGAGTCTGCACCGTTATTAACAGGCGGGTTTTTTCAGCCTCCCTGTACATTCACACACACACACACACACACACACACACACACACACACACACACGCCTAAAGGTTTTAGAAAGTGTTTTGCCATCTTTCATCTGAGAGGATGGGTTAAAAATAAATAACAGTATTGACTAAAATATGTGTACTAAAGGATTATAAACTCACATGAGTTCAAAGTTCCTCCTGATAGCTTCTGGGATCTTTGGCTTGGTAACACGGACTGCCTTTAACCAAAAAGTGAACGTAAAGAGGAAAGAAAAACAATATGCTTTGATATAAAATTGATTATTTTCATAGTATAGTCAAAGTACAAAGATTAATCATTTACCAACTTTGTGTCATGAATGAAGAAATCACAGTTCAAGTGAAGCGTTTTTTTGTTTTAAATACCTGAATTGTTAGTCCAGGTGCCATCACATTAAGATCTTTCTGTAATGCAGTCTTCAGATTCTCATCTATGATATCTGTCAGACACAAAAAGGCAAATTGTGTCAACATTCAATCAATACCACTTAAAGGGTTTAGGAAGAAAAAAAAAAAACAGAACAACTAAAAACTACATTAAAGCAAAGCCAATTCCTTACCAAACAACTCAATGTAGACCTCCTGCAGAGTGTGCACGCTGCAGAACTGGTTCAGTTCATGGTGAATCTTGTTGAAAATTAGAGTTTTGTCATAATCAGCCGTGTAGTTCCTAACAATATCCACCACTGAAAAACGGAGATTCGCACCGTTAAAGCAAAAACTAAGCAGACGAAGGATAGTTGAGTGAATGTCCATGTTAAAAGAAATTTTAACATGTTTTACCTGCTGAAGGGACCAACATGTTAACCACTTCTATCCTGTCAAAATAAATCATCACACCGCCACTGTGCAGAAAAAGGGAACAGAAAAATATATATAAATTTTTAGTAAAATAATTGTCTGTTTCCAAAAAGATATTGCATCATTTAGTGAGGGCATACCTTGTTCCACAAGGCACATTCTTGATCTCATCAGTCTGAAGCGTAGTCTGAAACAGAGACCCAATAATACACAATATCTTATTAAAAGCACAAATTATTGTAAAGTAACACTAGTGTTGAAGCATGTTAACTAAAACACCAATGTAATGTTGTCAAATATGTAAACTGCATGAGTTCATTAATGTTCTAGGAATTATGATTTGTCAGAAATGTAATTTTTTATCTTGTGGCTCCGTGATGACAATGTAAATCATAATCATCACTGAAAGACGTAAGACCTCTTCAACCCTTCTATTAAAAAAAAAAAAAGAAAAAAAAAAAAAGCAGAAATTACCTGCACTGATCTGTAGGTGGTGATGAAAGGCAGCATAATGTGATATCCTGGGCCATTGGGAGATGTCAGCAATGCGCCACCTCTGAAACAAATATAAACAAATGCTTTGGTCAGAATTAACCACATACATGGAAACTTGCAAAATTAAGAAAGACATTCACACACACACACAAAGTGTGTATGTAACTGGAGTTTTGACTTAAATTTTGGAGTCAGTTTGATCTAAACTAGCAGGTTACACTTCACAGAGTGAAGACTAAAAGTTAACGCTTTTTCTTAGTACCAGACAGATACTATGGCTTTTATTTGCATGGCAAGATGTCCAACCCCTTTAAACTCTTGATTATACCTGCTTGAAATCATCAGGAAATCTCTTAATTACAGTAAAGATCAACAGGGAACAGACACAGATATTGGTGAATGGCACCAATCACTGGCAGACGATGTTAACACCAATTAATCAGTTCTGAAATAACAGTTAAATCCTGATCAACAGTTGTGTACGAACTGTTCTCTCCCCCTCACACACACACAGTGACATTGCATACTGTTCCAAAACAAATGATTGTAAAAAGTAGTATTTTTATAGTTACACACAATTACTGATTTAACAATCTAACATGACAGCAAATCAGAGCTTTTCTCCCTCTTTAATATGACAACTTATTTATGCTGACTGATCTTGTAGAAAAAGAAATGCAAAGTCTTGTGATATTATATCCTTTAACATTTTAAAGTGTCAAATAAAGCCATATTATTACATACAACAATACCTGTAGTAAACAGCAAGGTGTCCTTCCTCTATCTTGTGAATAGAGGAGTGCAAAAGGATGGTCATCATCCCTGCCATTGTTGTAATTACTGCCCCTACATGCGGCATGGTCATCCTCACTTGCTGTCACCTTCAGGAAAAGAAAGAACAGTTAACCGTTTGTGTATCACTTAACAATCAAACCATAAATAACAGATGTGTTCAGATACACAGAAAACTGTCTGCAGACAAGCTCCCAGCCACTTCCCATTTCTTGGTCAACTATTGCTAAAAGTAATACTGAAAGTCAAATTTTGAAAGGTTTTGATGCAGCTTATGCAACTGTGAGTAACACACTGTCCTGTCCAACCTGTTCAACACACAAGGCAACAAAAAGCTGCAGAAGAAATATTTGAGCCATGAGCCAAGATAAAACATAAATGTTATTTTTAGATGAAGCTCACAGTTTAATTTAAACAGACGTAAAAACGGGCCTACAATATCCTTCATTTGCAATTTGGAGATCCCCTCTGCACAGTTGTTCACCCAGCAAGTATAATGTATCCCATCGTTAAATCAGGTGAGTTTAAGTAAGGCTAGGCTAACGCTAAAAAGAAATGATTAGCTTGCAGAATGAGTATAATACTGAAATTGTTAAATATTATTTGAAATAACAAAATAGCACATTTTTTTTACTGCACCTATGCTTCAGTCAGAGTAGTCACCACAGCAGATAAGAGACGCTGACTGAGCATTAGTTTGATCAGGCTAGCCTGATAGGCAGACTTAGCTAGCTAGCTCTCATTATCTCTTCGGAAGTCAGCAACTGTTAGCATATTGAGCTTAACGTTAACTTTAGCAGAAAGCTAACAAACTACCTCGCCTTCAACATTGTTGAAACATAAACATAATCATGTAAGCGACAAAGTAAACGACTTGCTATTGACATAAATTTACCACAATATCGAACCGTCTCCACCTCTGGTTTTATCTTTCAGCGACCCATCCCCCTCACACCGCCTCCTCCTCCCGCAGCTTTCTGTCAGCGCTCCTGGGCTGGGCTGGGACTTCCGAATTCTTTCTGAGATCCGGATTTTTGGGCGCAGATCACCTTAAAAAAAGTCTTTCGGCTCTTGAACTGTTCTTTCTTCTGTACAACACTTGATGCTTAAAGTGAAAGCGTAAGTATGCAGGTTGAAGTTTATTTTTCTAAGATAAGAATATTTTTGAGATTGGGTAAATCTAAACGTTAATAGTTAACCTTTTAGCTCCTGAAAGAGAGTTATTTTTTTCATCCTCGGAAATGTTTCCCTTTTTGTTTTTCAGTGGAGATAAGAGTAATCATTGATGACGCATTGAAGATATATAGTTATGAGAACCAGCCAATTTTCTTTCACGAATCGTTAGTGACAATTTAGGATTAATGAGGATAATATTTTCCTCCCTTTAATTTCTGCCTGATTCAAAACTACTAATTTAATAAACTAACATGTTGCACTTTTTTTATTTTTATGCATAATAATCAGCTGGGTACCCTTTATACTTTTTGTACATAGTTCATTCTTTAAATTACTCTACTCATTTGCACATTTCTTTTACTAGATTCTGTTGTTTTTAATATTTGCACAGTATTATTATTCTTATATTGTAAATGTATCCACACTGTAGTCTCTTACTCTTGATTTTATATTGTTTGGCTTTGTGAATATGAATGCTCCCGTTTACCTCAGTCTGCTGCTTGTACACCGGAATTTCCTCACTGTGGGACGATAAAGAATATTTCCATTCTATTGTAGTCTATAAATGTTTGCTGCACCTCACACTCATTCTGCAATTTCAACCCTTTACAGCTCAGAAAGGTATTTCACACGATTTCTCATGAGATGTTTATGTCTCTTATATTATACTCATTGTTTTAACCTAGCATTTTGAATTTTTTTAGCTCTGTTTTTTCATCTCCTTTTAGTATATGAATAACTTTCAGAAAATATTGCCAGCAGCCTTTAATTGGTTTGCATATATAGTTAAAAAGAGAGATAAGCAATAAAGAAAACAGAGATGAATTATTGCATGTTTTCAACATTTATAAAACTCTCTTCACATTTCACCGTGCAGTTTCATCAAAAACAGTGTCTAACTCAAGGTAATTTAGAAAAAAATAAATACGTTCTAGCTGGAAATAATTGTTAACATTCTGTAATATACGAACCTAAAACATGCATAGCTTACTTTGTCATGATGTTTTATATATTATTGTCTTACAGGATTCATGGTTATTACACAACTCAAAACAGAAAGATGTCAGATAGTTTAGCCCCAGGAAAGGCACTTATCAAAGCATACATTCTTTGAAAGCTCTTAGAGCTACTGAGAATCCACTTTGTTTGCTCCAAACTCAACCCAGCTCCAGTCCTGATCCTGTGGAGAAAGAAAAAACTATTAAAACAGCACTTACTAACAACCTTTCACTTATGTTAACACTGCTTTGCAGAGTCAGACATCTGCATTTTCTTTACTTAAAAAAACCAAAAAAAAAAAAAACTAACTTCAAATTTAAGTTTTACTGAAATATACATTTAAAAGGTTGATCATTTTTACTGTATTAAATGAGAAAGGTGTCTTCTGGCAGTGAGAAGTAAAAGTGTTCAAAAAGAAAAAGAAAAGAAATCTGTTCAATCCCCTACAGCAATTAAAAAAAAAATCTAAGCTCAGACATCCTTTTTTTTGAGTGAAAAATAAACTCAGACAGAAATTAGTAGTTGTGTGCCTAACTTACTTAATCGACCCACTTCCATACCTGCAGTACTTCTACGCATCAGTTAGCATAATGATTAGCTACTTCATACTGACCATAACACTTTGCTTCAATTCTTGGGTGGCATCTTGCATCAGGGATGTAAGATGATTCAGATAGCGCTGATTTTCATCCAGAAGTTGTTGAACCGTTTCACTGAAAAACACAAGAGACTAAATCTGCAGGACACAATCTTTTTTTCAATAATATAGCAATTATAAGACCACATCCCCTGCTGTGTGGTTATACTGATATTTCTGACAGAAGGAAAGCAAAATCAAACAAAAAAAACACACACAGACACACACAACAGCACATTAAAGATTTAGTTTTTTCACAGGATGCAACACTCCACAGGTATTAAACAAATAATTTACTATGGTATTATATCATTACTAATACATTTTAAAAATCAAACAATTAAATACATTTATTCAAAAGGGTAAACTGCGCTAAGACTTTAGGTAGTAGAGCAGCACTTTTCTCTTCCTATAACATTTCACAAGGTTAAATAGCATGAATAGAGGGAGGGACCTTTGGGCATTTGTCTTTGTACAGTATAGAAATAGAAATATCCTTTATTGTCCCTCACTGTGGAAATTCAGAAGGACCAATAGCAAAGTGAAAGACAAAGGGAAGCATGTAAATTCACACAAATGTAAAAAATGAGAAAATAAATAATATTAATAGCAGCACAATAACATGAGCATTTAATAGATCTTACCCATCACTTGGCTGTTTTTGTTTAAGTGACGACAGCTGAGAGTTGCTCTGAGCCTGCAGACAAAACCACGCACTTTGTAAGGTACAAAGCTACATGACAACTAGACTTCATATTGCAGAGCTTTAGCAATATTTATTGAGCTCTTACGACGTACTTACACAGGCAATCTTGAGAAGGAACCAGAACTCTTTCTGTCTCTTTGTTTGCATTTGCATCACTTCAGTTTCTGCAGCTTTGATGTTCACGACGGCCTTTTCTAGTTTAGGGAACAAATCCACGATGCGCTGCTTACACATCAGGATTGCACTACAAAAACAAACGGCCCCAAAAAGACAGAAACGCAATAAAATGCCGATTCAGCTGCACTGAGATTTACTAGTTTGTTTGTGTACCTAAATAAAACACTTGAGTAAATTACCTTAGATGAGTGTAGAGGTCTTTTAAAACTCTGTCCTGATTCTGAACCGTTTGGAGTATCGTCCGCACCATGTCTGAGCTATCACTGTACCCATGTGGAGGGTCGTTACCTGCAGGGAACATGTTAGTTATTTCAGTCATTCAGTTCAAAAAGTCAGATACATTATAAAAAGGAATTACACACAGCTTGATTTTTTATTTATTTTGTTTCAGAGTGTAAATTTAAAGTGCAAATTCGATGGTAATCACTTAAAGACAATTAAAGACCAAAATTACATAAAACTAATGGGAAAAAGATTAAAAGCTCTTATGTCATTGCCATGTTATTGTCAGCAAGGTGTCCCTCCTCTATCTTGTGAAGATGGCTTGGTCCCAGACGGCTTGGTCACCGTTACCAAACTTTTAGCTAACCAACTGCGATACACTGAGGTGTATCACAGTCCAACTGCCTCCTTTAAACCAGAAGCTGAATTAAAAAGAGCTTTTATCAAGTATAGAATAGATATTTCATATACACAGACACACTTTAAGTAAGTTGACAGTTTTGTATTAAAAGTTTTCATTTCATTGGTCTTAACATAATTTTGGTTTATAATAATCCATAAAACATAATGTTGAAAATAAACTGAAATAACTGCTATGTAGAATTCTGTCTAATAAATATGTCATGATAAAGCATTATTCTATTAAATTCTATTCCATTATTTTCAATTCCAGGGAGCTGAAATTTGACGTTTTGAATCTGTAACCTTTGTACTAACTTTTGCATTTAGTTTTCAGTTGCTTGTAGAGTTCAACAGCCTTTTCTTCACTGGAAAAAAGACAAACAGTAAACAAGTGAGCACCACTGTTATAATTTTTGTGTCAGGGTTGACATTTGTTAAAACTTTTTTATAGCTTTTTAAAGTTTTTATTAGGCATAATCACTGGATTCAACAATTAAAGTCAATTGACAAAGAAGAAACTATTTCATAAGTATATGGACACTCGTAAAATATAACTAAAAAACAAAAAGCTACTGACAACTTCTCCATCACATCTCCTTGTTTCCTGGCAAACGGACTCCGCTGCAGCTCCACGATTTCAGAATGTAGCGCTAATATCTCTTCGTCAAGACCCGACACGTTTGCAACCTACAGCACAGATTATCCCTTAGCACTGATTTTTATTTTTTTCAGAGCATTGTGTTGTGTTATGCCACCATGGTGTTTACAGATTACATACCTGTGTAAACCCATCAGCCTTCTGTTCATTCTCTTGCCATGCCCGCTGCATCTTCTCCGAGGCTTCACATAAACACACAGAAGGAGGAAGTTCACTTGAGTTTTCAGAAAAACAACTATGCGTGTCACAGGAAGAAATGAATCACTACTGACAGATGCCGCTGTTGCTCTGCTTGGTGTATTGCTCAAGATCCTGCTGGATGCTGGTCTTAAAGATGGCTAGCTTAGCGTGCAGCTGCTGTGAGTAGGAGAAGAGGCGGTGCTTGTACTGCGTCAAGGTGGAGTTGTAACGCAGCAGACTTAACCTGCAGACATATGAATAATACAGTAAGCAAGTTTGAATGAGTTAGTGTGTTTAGGGCATTTTGAGGCACTTACATTGCAGCTCTCTGCCCCTGGTACAGCCGCAGGTAGTCCTCCTTAAGACCACATATGTAGCTGAGGGCTTCCCCCCACACCTTTCTAAGAGGAGACAGGGGTAGCTGTGTCTTTGTTTCCCTGACTGAGCATAAAACAGGAGGCATAAAACATAAATGACACCTAATTATTATGAACGTGGCATTTAAAGAATGCATTATAAATGAATGAAAGGAACCAGAGCAGTATTCATAGATCTACCATCCTGGGTAGTTCAATTGAATCCATCAAGAACTAATCCAACGTGTGAAAGCACTCCACACATTTTATCTGACCGACTGACATCAACTCAGATAAAATGCTTCCCACTTTCAGGTCAGTAGGGATTTCCAGGAAATATTTGCATTTTCTAAATCACACATATATACAATTCTTTGAACTAAAATGATTTCAGTTTCTTTAAGAGCTCAATAATCCAAAGTTATATGTCATCAAGGTTTTCATTTCCATTAAACTTTCTTGTATTTTAACCATATTATATATCTCAGTGAACAACAAACGTGTAGAGCAGCTGGCAGTAGTCTGATGCTTTACTTTTGTGGAAAAACTGAAATGCAAATGCAATTTTGTTGTTACTGCTCCACTGTATGGAATGACTGTGTGTTTATTTGCAAGTAAAGCAGGAAACGTGGATCTAATAATTCAGGTCAGATTACAATAATGTGTGACTACAGAGGCTTGACTACCGTCATCTAAATCAAACAGAACATGTGTTCATGCCATGTCTGAACAGAGCCTTATAAAAGGTCAAAATCTTGCAGATTTTACACAATGAAATATAAACAATTTCTAAAATTTAACTGTCAAAAGTTTCCAAAAGTAAAATAAAGAAATCTTGTTGAGTAGGGTAAAATGTCTTACCGATAAAGTTAACACTGTCTGGCAGGGGTCTGGCAGTAAGGGGTCCTGAGTATTTGGTAAGGCTCTTATCAAACAGGAACACTATGGAGGCGTCCCAGCCGCGCTAAAAGTGCCAAGAAATAATATTTTTTTAAAAAGAAAAAACAAAATAAAGACACTGACATTAGGTGCAAGTCTATTACTAGTTTCTGAAAAAGTAATAGAATTTAAAAGTACATTGCCCACATAACGTGGAAGTAATTTATTTTTAAAAAATTACACAGGCCAGATAGTCTGAAGGAAAACAAATTGTAGTCTATAGTTTCCATTAGGGTTGTAATGGTACACAAAAAAACTAAACGAACAACAACAACAACAAAATCAGTTTGGTATTTACTTTAGTTTGATTCAACCAAGATAGACAAATAAAAAGAGGCTACAATAGAATTAACTGGGGAGGGAGAAATGGAAGAAGGGGCAAATGGATGGAATTTTGCAATTAGACTTTGCAGACATTTGAGAATAAAATCTCCTTGGAGTTGTTTTGATATTAAGGCAATCTAGTGTACGAGCTATACTTCAATGCTCCATGAAAGGGCAGCTGTTGGGAACTGTCCTCTGGTCAGAGAGACTGGTCATGATTGAATCTGACATGCTGTGTAGCATTTTGGACTGGTTCAATGCTGCAGTCAGCTGGATTTGGACTCTAGCTGATACCAGGAATGCTAACATCCAGGTTGACATTCCTTCAGGTAAGTCATTCAGTTAAGTGCAGAACAAGCTACACACCTTGTTGCTGACGAAGAACAGGACAATTTTAACAACAAACATGCGCCTAAAGAGAGTGGACACCGTTTGCCATGGCAGCATAAGCAACTATATGTCTGACTTATTTGTGTCACATACCAAACCGTCTGGCAGACACTGCATGGGCGCCCACCGTGGGTCAAGGGAGTTTCCTGTCTCCAGCAGCAGCTCCTGACTCTCAGGAGAGATGTGTGCCTGAGTCTGAGCCTCCAGACGACGCTGCAGGCAGAGAAAACTCTCTTCAACACCCAAAACCATCGAGTGCAGCTGGGCTGACGTCATGTCCAAGACGTGCATAACCTGAAACAACACAGGCAGAATGGTGATAGTTAGAGATTTGCTTGGCTGTAGTGTAGATATAAGCTTTCAGGCAAAAATACAATTAATGTTTTCAACCTTCATGTTGAGAATTTTGTCCAGTAAGGTGAAACATCGTGGCTTGTTTGTTTTTGGATCCGGACCTCCGCCACGGAAAGCAGGATCCCAGAGTAGGAGCATCTGAAGGAGACACTCAATCGGCTCCAGTAGCGGCCTGGTAACACAGAAAAAACACACACACACACACGCACACACACAAATTTGGGACATTAGTTTCTCACAATGAGGTATTTTACTCTAGTAGATCAGAAAAAAGTGTATTTCTGTCTTTACTTGCTGAGGTTGTTGGGATATGACAGATGTGCTGAGAACCGAATTTCTCCATTCATGTCCTCTACCGCCATAATGTCTTTAGGACCTTTGTTCTTAACTTTGTTTATCCTACAAAACAAAGAAATTATGCAAATCAAAAAAAGATCCTAAATACCACAAAATGTTCAAAAGGAGCCTTTCTATGACTCATATGCAGTGCTGGCTCCCTTATCTTCAATCACTTTATCTGCGTTCTGAAAGCTTCAATTTGTTACAAGCTCTAAAAGTCGGCTCAGCTCCCAGACGGCTTGGTCTCCGTTACTAAACTTTTAGCCAGCCTATTTGACAAGTTTATGTACACATCAAAAATAAAGCTCAATATGTATTTTCTTTAACTGACTGCAGAACATTCCAGCAAGTGAATCAAGGAACTGGAAGAATCAAACTCTGGCCTCAGAGCCAAATGTGGACAAGAGGCCACATCCGCTACTTCAATTCTTTTGGTTATCTTCGGGCAGGGTGTGCCACAATCCTGAGACGGAAGACTGCAGTCCTGTCTGGCCATATTTCATGGTTTTCATGCATCATGTCTCACCTTACTTGAAATGATTTATGTATCTGTTCAGAGTAAGAGAAGTACATTTAGTATTATCTGGGTTTCTTAGTTAATCAACTGTTGAGTACGGTGATGTTCCTGCTGAATTATTTCATTGTGTCAAGAAAGACGTTTGGAAATTTTCTACCCTCTTATTTGCATGTTATTTGATGCCTCAAACCGTCTGGTTCTCCAATAAAAACATCATTGTGAAACGTGCGTTTGGTTGGAGACAGTGTCGCTTTTGGCAGCATGAGGAAACACCTGGACCATAAACGGGTTGTACAGGTAGTTTAACTTTGTTACGGATGACAAGTTATATCACTGCCTGAAGGTTTGTCATGTTTCTCAGCAGAGTCTAAACAGCTTGCAGAATATTTCACTCAACTTTCCAATCATTTGTTATGAACAGCCAACCTTGACAGCGATGACCTTTGGTTGGTTACACAGGATAATACAGTGGACTTCATTACATTTTTATCAATATTGATGAGTTGATGGAAATGAACAATTCTACCTAACCTGGAAGACTCTTAAGATCCTGAGTAAATAACAATTATGCATTATTGACATACCACTGGACTGGCTGCATGTTGTGCAGAAAGGGTCGAAAACCGCAAATGCATTCAAAAATAACCGTCCCAAAGCTCCAGTAATCCACCGTTACAGTGTATGGCTTACTCTCAAACAACTCTGGAGCCTGCCACACAAACACAAGAGGTTAAGCTTAAGATTTCAGACTATTATATGAGAAGACATCAGTCACTAATGAAGCACTTACTTACCAAGTACTGAAGAGTCCCAACAAAAGATGTACAAAGACTTCCTTGATCCAGATCTTTTGCATATCCCAGGTCTATGATTTTATGGACAAGCTGCAGAGCAGAAACCCACATTTATACAGTTAAGCACTGAACAAAGGAGTAACATTACACTACACTGGCAAAATGCATGCAAGACAATAGAAATTGCAGACCTTTCCATCAATCTCTTGCAGAACGATGTTCTCTGGTTTTAGGTCTCTGTGAATAATCTTATTTTCATGGAGATACTGGATACCCGAACCTGTTTTCACAAAATAAAGTCAGTTTACATATATTATCAATATGTAATTTAAGTGAGCATTTAATCAGATGAAAATTAAATGAGATGAAAACTTTACCAATGTCACTGAGAAGTGACAGGACTTCACTCTCCTTCAGTCCACAACAGTTTTCTGGTTTATTCAGAACCTAAATAAAATCACTTGATCTGTTAAGCTCCAAACACTTACTTAAGTTCTTTATGAAACAATCCTTTGGTACCTTGCGTAGATCTCCTTTGGCACAGTACTCCATGGCGAGCAGAGGTAGGTCATTGAGAGCGATGGAGGTCACATCTTCTGGAACGTCTCTGGCCTGAACAATATTCACATGGTTCAGCCTGTAAAACAAAAATTGCAACAAATATGTTTTTTTTTTGGCAAGTTTGAGATGTGGGGTGTAAATTATTAACAGATAATATCAAGGGTCTCAAACTCCAGACCTCAAGCGCCGCAGTCCTGCAACTTTTAGATGTGCCTCTGCTGCACAAAACCTGAATAGTAATAGTAATAGTAATTAGGTCATTAAGGCTCTGGAAAACTGATCTACACAAGGTGGAGGTAATTAAGCCATTTCATTCCAGTGTTTTGTACCTGTGGAATATCTAAAAACTACAGGACAGCAGCCCTTGAGAACTGGAGTTTGAGACCCCTGGACTATATGATCAACGCAATCATACAATAAAACTCTTACTTCCTCATGATTTGAATCTCCCTGCTCCAGCGTTCTTTATTCTTCACACTCAAGTCCAGGCGGCAAAGTTTCACAGCAATCTTCTCTCCCGTCTCCTGCTCCAAGAATAGATGAGGAGTAAAATTTGAGAAGGATCAGCCTGGACTTTCTTCTCTTCGGGACAACAGATGGACTGTTTAAAACTTACATTGTGTTGGTACAGGTAGACATGCCCAAAGCCTCCCATCCCGAGTCTTTCTTTATTTGTCCAACTGATGCATGTCGGGCTCTTTTTCAGGGTAGGACGCTCCATAGTGTGCAAATAATTCAACTGTAAACATTAAAGACCAAATAAGGTCTTACAAGTCATAACAGTGTGGGACTATAGTGTGACGCTGATTCTGTGTTTAAGTAAGTTAATTAATCCATAACTCTATACATTCCCAAATGTTCAAGGAGATTAGGTGATCAGATTTGTTGTAGCTGTGCCAAAACATTGTAACAACCTGCCTCTTCACATTATGATGTCTAAAACTAACTTAATTTTTTTTTTTTACTTCTTGGTATTCAAGCCTAACTGAGTTATTTATATTCTCAGTCTGCAATGTGTTTACATGTATTCTTCTTTTTATTATCTTTAATTCTATAAAATGCCAATATGTTAAAGTCAACCACTGTTGTTTTTATAAACTTTAAAATTTTAATAACCTGGGCAGGTGTGTCTTCTTCATGCCACTCCCCATTGATGAAGTGATTTATGCAAAAGGAACACCAACCACGTAGTGTATTTACTGTATGTGGACATGCCTTTCAAAAGGCCAGCATTTCAGTTTAAAAAATGTTTTTTTGGAAACTATTCTAATATTTTGAGAAACAGCTGTAAGCCATAATAATTTAAACCGACAGTCTGTGTGTAAATAAACTAAGAAATTTGAGTTTCCCTTATCCTGTCAAACTACTGAAATAAATTCACTTTTCAATTACGTTTAATTTATTGCAGTTTATTGAGTTTTTATTGAGAAATTTATGGCTTCACTCGTATAATCTTAAAGAGGTTGTCTGACAGCATATAATACTTGTCAAAACTAAAAAAAACATTTCTACAAGGACTGCTACTCCATATTTCACATGAAAATAACAAGATTATAAAGATTTTACGTCTTATAAGTATCCATAAAAGGATGCCACCTCAGACTTGGTGTTACTGAGGCTAAAAAGCTATTTTGGTCAGCTGTTATTGTAGCACTCAATATCAGTATCGCTAAAGTTTAAAAACCTTAAAACGCCTTCATTATATTAAACAATAGATCTTTTAAAGGTAACCATGGCGCTATAAACCTTTTAAACTCACCTTTCCTTGAGTTCGGAGTCGCCAGTCGCCAAAAACAGTTTGTTGTTTCTGTCAGAACATTGTCTCTTCAGTTAGCTAACCATGTTGTTTACGGATTCTGTTCATTTTAGTGTCTGTGCAAGAAGACGGTGCCCCGGCCAAATGATAACTTCACCAGATTACCATGACTTTAAAGGTGAAGTTTACGTATATAGTTTGTTGTTGTTTATTGTGGGAATTTACAGAGAGTGACTTCACTGACTCCAGCGTCAGCGATAAAGTGAAAGTAAGGAGTGGAGCTCTGCGCATGCGTGTTTCACACCGCTGAAAAAACGTGACATTTTCAGTGGTACTACATTTGACACGCGTGTTTTTGTTTTAATTGTTGTGATTTCTTATTCTCCTTTGTCTCACATTCAAGTAAGAACCGCATAACAAAGAGTACATAAACTCCATAACCTGTTCCATAAACAGTTTATGGAATAATTTATGTTCCATAAACTACAAAAGTAGCTAGTAACTTTCTGTTACTACTTTTGAACAAACCTTTTGTTACTACAAAAGTAAGGAAATTCCCGAGAAATACAAAGACGAAGAAGTCTGGCCACTAGATGATGCCAAATTACACGTTTTGGGTCATTACAAACCCCAAATCTCTACTTTTTATTCATTTAAAAGTAAAAAGTGGCCATCCGAGAAATTAATCAGGTAATAGTGTAAAAGTATTTGGTAAAAAGGCAATTACTCGAATACTGACCATTAACATCTAATTAGATATTAAAATTTAATTTTAATATTTCATCTAAAAATGATGCGATCAACTTTATTTTGTTAACTTATCAAGCAAATACTTACAGTTTATTAGAACAGATTAAAGTACTTGCAGTGACAATATATAGTCTTTAATGTATGTCCACTTGACTTTAAAATGGGTTAATAGACAATGACATTGCAACATAGAAGCTTGTGTAAAGAAATAGTTTCACTTTAACATTCAGTAAAGTAGCCTGACATTTAACTCAAACTATAAGTGTTGATACTTTATGATATTATTACTCAATCAAAAGGCAAAATTATGGTGCAGTAAAACTACTCAACTTTTTTTTTTTTTTTTTTTTTTTCTAAAAAGTTACTCAAGTAAATGTAACAGTAAATTTAGCTATAGTCTGCCGGTGGTTTATTAACTTCTGGTGGTAGTCATGAGAAATCTTGGTCTAAATGATTTAATAAATACCTACAGCAGAAAAGATTAATGTAGTTAGGATAATTTTTAAAAAGTTGCCTGTGAAAAAGGAACAAGATCTTACCCAAAATAACAAAAATCATTCTAAGTTTTGAAACATTTAGCAAGGAAGTGATGATGAATGCTCCAGCTTGATCTGATTTAACTTGAGTGATAAAAATAGGTCCTTTTTTTCTGTATATGAAAATATCCAGGCAACTAAAACATCAGCTGATAGAGTATATTTTAAAATCATAGGCTACTGATCTAATGGTAAATTTAAAATCAGTTTTGTCAGACCTTAAAAATTAACCCCAGCTATGTCACTGACGGGAAAATTCTCAAGAAAACAAACCACAATAGGAAATAAAAAGTGGCTTTGGTGGGTAGCACAATAACCAATTCTGAAACTGAAGGCAAAACAGGATCTGTTCATTTACTGACAATAACATACCTACAATCAGCTTTACTTCATTGGAAATTTCTCAAAAGGCAAATGTGGGTGAGAAAGATTTAGAAGTGTTAAGGATGATGTATTTATCATTTGCAGCCATGAATACTTGCATTCATGGCTGCAAGTATTCAGGTAAATATTTTATTGAACGGTATGAATTTTAGTCTAATTCAAAGCAGCCAGAGCATCAAGAAGGAAAAAAGGTTCAGTTTGTGAGTGTTTGTAGCATCACACTGGCAGCACCTCAAACAAATAACGATTTATTTATCTTCACAGATAAATTAATACTTTATACACGTGCTATTATTAAACGCCAAAAAGAACATCAAAAATAGAAGAAAATGTATGAAACTAACTTGATACTAACTTGGTCATTAAAAACAAGAAAAAAAACTATAATAACGAACACACCTGAATATGTCTGGACTTTGAATTAAATGAAATGAAACGTTACTTTTCAAAAGTCCATAAAGAAATGCTATGAAATTAACATATAAAGGAGCAGAAGTTAATGGTAATTGTATTTTCACTACTGAAATAACGTCATTTTGTTGTGTCTATTGTTGTGCAATAGATGTGTTAAATTTACAGCTGATTCAGTTTTTCAGAGGAACTTCAAATTTCACAATGATAAACTAAACAATAAGCTCATTGCACTTTTCAAGAATATGCAGTCACTCACAAAATGTGATAACTCGACTATGGTTCAGTTCTACCAGCTGGTGCAACAAAGTCCAGCTGCTTTCTTTGTCATGATGAAAACAAATGTTATGCAAATCATCTGTCATGTTGATGAGATTCGTATTTACTTCAAAACAAGTGATCTGAGGTTTTAGGCTCCATTTCAACTTTGAATACGATGATATTGTGCAATTGTTTCCAAACTTAGCAAATTAATCTTATGTTTAATTATTTTATGGCCACAAATATTACAAATAATAAGTCAGTGCAGTTTATTTATGTGTAATATCTTTAACTAAAAAAAAAAAAAATCTACAAAATAATTCATATCTGATATGCTACATCATATACTGAAACTAAAACAAGAGCATGGAGATTGTGTGTGATGGTGATGGCAATATACCAGATTAATTTATTTCTGGCTCAGAAGTGGACAAAAAGAAATTTCTACTTCCAGTTTCTCGGAGATGTTTTGTTCAAGCATTGCTTAAGGAAGTTCAGCACATAATAGTATTTTTTTTTTTTTTTTTTTTTTTTTTTTTTTTTTTTTTAATAGAAATTTGCAGTATTCAACAGTAAGAAGGTGAAATACAGGTGCTGTTGCATATGTGAGAACAAGAAAAATTGACATTCCCTGTAAAGACACAAGCTTTTTTAATCACCATCTGGCATTAAATCAGACAAAACTTTTATTACGTTAAATCAGTTAGTAAAAACAAAATTATTGATATTTTTTGAATGCAAGAACTACAATAGATTTTGTTGCTTTATTTTATATTGCTTTTCTTACATTTAGTTACATACTTTTCTGTAGTATTTGGTGGAATGTCAAACTACTAGTGGCACCACCACATTGTTGTTGTTTTTTTCGCAAATGAGGGAGGTGAAAGAGCTTGCTGTTTATATGTGTTTCTCTATGACACATACAACATACCCTAAGTATGGTAACTAACCGTGTTCACAACAGGAAAACGAGGTTGTTGTGGTCAAAATTGATCTTGAGTGGGTGCTGAACCGTTTCTCATAAAGTTTTTTCCAGCAAGGCAAAAAAGAGAAACTGTATTCACAGCTCACTGATAAACTGAAATGTCAAAGACACTGATCAACTTATAGACGTCTAAAAATACATCTTTGTAATGCTGCATAAAATATAAGAAAATCTGAGAGTCATAACGTAACATTTGCTTTGCAAATGTTGCTAACCTGCTGGATCTCTGCCTCCTAGTTCTTCTCGCTGACTAAAGTGATGCAACATAAGCAAAAAGTATTTTTTATAGCTTTTTATGAAGATTAGACAAGAGGATGTGTTTGACGAACTGGCCTTTCTGCCTGCATGGTCCAGTTCCTCCACCTACTTGTTTACAGGATGTGAAATGAGGTCATGGGCTGTTCATCATTTACCATTGTCTTGTCTTTTATGTTGTTAACTATTGCTGTTAGCTATATTCTCAATAGAGTGTTCACTAGGGATTATTTTTACATTTACATAAACATTTATCTGGTGGAAGCTATGGCAACCCACTTGCACTTTGTGGACCTATACACTGAGTTTCCTTCCACAAGCCACTGACAGTAGTTCGCTGGTATTTTCCTCCTGACAGGAATTGTGCAATTCTTGGTTTGCAGGATGCCTTTAAAGCCATTTTTAATGTTTTGGTGACACTAATTACCTTTTTTTCAATGGTAGCTGGACAGGAGGTAGGACAGAGAGAGAAGGGGAAGACGTGCAGTAAATACGTTGAGAACTGCAACGACAGCAGTGAACTGCACTGCGTTGAGAACTGCAGCCTCCCCAGGTGGTGTGCCAGCTCTACCACTGATCCACACAAGGCACCAAATGTTCTTAGTATTTAATTTTCCTGAAAAGGAGAAGCAGCTACAGCTCTCTTGTGAGCAAATAGAGAAGCTGAATCATGTGAGTTTATTTTATAATGTGACTCAGAATGAAGCTACTTGTTAAAAGTAGTTCACTGACCTGTTGTACGTAACAGTTTCTAAAGCGATGGTTGTCACTAGCACCTTTTAAAAGGTGTGAAAATGATGTTTGCAAATGACAGGTGATAACTATTTATTAATGGGAATATTGTTTTCTCTCTCTTTTTGAGTAAGAAGGGTTAACTAAAGAAGTTGTATTCACACTTTTACCCAGATCACTTGCAGTTCTCTGAATGTATCCTAATTCTGTTATTTTTTGTCCTCAGAGGCATTAGTCACTTTTTTCCTTTCTCATTGTCTATCAACGCATGGGTATGCTTCCTGCAAAAATCTAGATGGGGTAGGTTGAATTACAAAGGAAGAACGCAATAGAGAACCTCAGAAACTTGAATTAGTTTTAAGTTTACTAGGAATTTCTCATGTCTTAAACCTGACTTAAATAGAACTTGAATAAATTTATAGTTGCAACTTTTACACATTTACACATTTACTATTTACATAAGCCTAAATTTGGAAATTTTCTTTCATACAGGCAGGTTGAAGCAGTTGTGTTAACTTTTTCTTATCAAAAACAAGATAACACTGGATATTTTTACACCTCCTCTCACAGCTGCAATAAATATTGCAATGTTGAAAATCTGGGGGAAAATTAGTGACTCAGACAGTCTAGAGCTTTAAAATCTAGTGTAATATGTCTGCAGGTGTGTGGAGTTTTTTTTTTTTTTTGTTTTTTTTTTCAAAAATGATTTATCAAACAAGCTTGGTTGCAGCTGTGTTGACCTAAAATGTCCTGGGTTTTCCTAGATGAGGCAACTTTACCATTTAGTTTCTTATTTCACAAAACTCCTACAGGGAAAGATGTTACTGCCTGAAATAATTAACATAGGGTATATTACTCAACTTTTTTTATGGTTCTTTTGTTTTTTGTTTGTTTGTTTGTTTGTTTGTTGGTTTTTATTTAATCTTTATTTTACAGGGAAAAAATTCATTGATATTAAAAGCTTATTTTTTATGGCAATAATGTTAACAACATCCTTGCACAAAGATATTATCAGAATCAAAGTGGAGGAAACATGAGTAACACAGGCAGCAGTCATTAATTACCGGAAAGTCAAACATGAGGGAGATTTCTACTCCAAAATTCCCCTACAAAATGTAAGACAATGCCCATTGTTCTAGAGGAAGTTGTATTACATTCCATTGGAAAGAATTGGAAAACTAAGATTTAGGTCTACCAGAGGATCAATACGGCTAGCAAGCATGTAACACTCCTGGACTGGCTTGTCTGAAGCTACGTTGATTTGTTTCTGAGCCAGAAACAGAAAGCAGGAGACCCACACGCTCATACCCAAAGTTAGGTTAGAGTTATCACGTAGCCAAAGTTATGGAGCTTACTCCTGTGCTGAGGAAGCTGGAGTGCCTGAAAAGAAAACATTTATCCAACATTTATTTGGATAAGCATTTATTATGTTTATTGTAAACATTTATTTATAATAAATTTGACCACATTGCAGGAAAGGCATGCTGATTGCAACACAGAAATACCCTGGACCTTTTTGCACCAAGGTAAAGCACTACAGTCAACAATGTCATGCCAATTGCAAAGAATCATTGATTATTGATGTGGTTTTATTTGCAAGAACATTTAAATAAACGTTATAAATGTGTACCCCTCCTCCACAGAAATTTTACATTTATTTTAGATTTTGGGCAGGTATTAGCTGACTGTAAAACAAATAACATACGTTCACAAGTTTCACTCAAGTTCAAAAATAAACATGAATGCTCACACAAGTTCACTCTCCTATTTATATTTGAGTATATAGCCATTATGACTTGTAGAGAAATCTCACACTTTTTGTAGCCATCAATAAGCTTCTTGCGTAATTCTGGCAGAATATTTGTTTATTGTCTGAAATGGTACAGTTAATGTGTTCTGGTTGGTTATCTGAAATGTACAGTTGCCCTGTTTTGCAGTTCAAAACCAGTCGGTCTATGGGATACCCAGTGGATTTACTTTTTTATTGTTCCATCTGCTTTGTGCAATACATCAGTACCACTAACAGCAACACAGACCATCATTATGATGCCTGATAATTTGAGAAGATTTCTATTTTGAAATCCTGAATTTGGCAACCCAAAAATTCAGGATTTTTGAATTGATGTTTGTCATTATTCCTGATGCCAAACATCAAATTTAAACTCTGGTTATTTATTCTGAAATAAATCTGAATCCGGAGGAGTTCTTCCATAATGATGAATGCATACAACTGAGCACTTTGTAAGATGCCTATAAATGCCTAAATGTCACTACTTGTCACATATTTCCATCAATAATCTAGCATGTCACTCTGTCAGATGCTTTCTTTGACCACATTGCCTATTTTGGATATGCTTTTTGAAGTGCTGCTTTTTAAGAGGAAGAGGGTGTTTCAGTATGTGTCACAGGACATGACAAATAATCTGATTTGCTCAGTTTCTGGATGTATGTAATGTTTTTATTAAGTCTCCTTAGCACCTCCTCCTTGTAAAATCTTTAAATTGGAAGGAGCAGAGGGAGGATCAGCACTGCAACATTACAAAAACAAGTTTAGTTTAGCCACAACTCTCTATCACGTCAGCGAAAGCAGAAAGAAGTCGAACAGAGGCGCCAAAGAGGTGAGCAGAAAACCACCAGCATGCTTTATGATTTCCATGGAATATTTCAAGATTTTCCAGCAAGTACATCTTTCACTGCGTAAAAATATATATGATTTTTATCGTGTCGATAATGTTTATCTGGTAGATCAAGGAGATAAATGTTTGATATGAGCATATTCCTGAACTAATTTGATGTAAAATGTGCCAGATGTCATAATCTACTAACCTAAATTCATATGAATTCATTGTACTGATAGAAACTATGTTTACAGAACAGAAGACAGGATGCTGTAACCATCCTCTGAGAGATGTTTGCACTATTTTTACTAAATAAGTTTGAAACAAGTAAATGTGTGCGCTGCAGACTATTGCTTCTTGCAATACTTACAAAATTTAACTTTCTTATAATACTTCACTGTCTAGTGCAGAATGAGATAGTGGCTCAGAGGTCTGAGTTTTTTTTGGAAGTTTGAAACCAAGAAGTAACAAAGAACATGTTGAGAATCTGTTTTGGTTCCATATTAGGACCATGGAAAGTTTACTTTAGACCAGTTCAAGCTTTTGCAATATTTCATTTCTGTATTTTTTTTTCTCTTCACAGACAAAAATATCCTCAATAAGCAGAAGTAAAACCGAAATTTATGATGAACCTGTTAGTCATCTTGTCTATCCTGACAGCACTCAATATCAACATGGTGAGCAGCAAGTGAAAAAAAAGCTTTAACTTTATAGGAAAACACAACCAGTTTTTGAATCTCTTGTACCACATCTCTCCTTTTAGGTGTTATCTCGACGCTATTTTACAAACAAACAAGGTAAGTTACTTTTTTTTTTCCATCTCTGTCTGATTTCCATTTCACTCTTTGCTCCTTCTTTTCAGCCCTGTTAACCCTGTTTGCAAAGGCTATAATAGCCAGTTTTTGATTTTGTGGAGTGGTGAAATGGCTAAGGAAAATGATCTTATTGACACCAAAATATTAGACATTTCAAGGACAGACTAGCAACAAAGGGAGAAGAGCTGCAGATGTCATATATATGCATATTTCCTGAATTAAGTACCAATGAATGGCAGGAGGGGGGAGTATAGCAGCAGGGATAACCCCTGGAAATGAGATTCAGCCCAAAACTCCTTGTAATTTCACTACATGTATTAATTTCTTTTCTTTTGTGCTTTGCTTTTAGCACCAGCAGAGTGTCGGGTTGGGAAAGGAACAAGCTACAGGGGAACAGTCTCTGTATCATCAAAGGGTTACAGGTGTCTCAAATGGGGCAAGACTCAACACTTTTTGGGTTATTCAAATGGAGTTGGCAACCATAATTACTGCAGGTACTCCATGTTTTACATGTAATGCTTCCACACGTTTGAAAGAAACAAGACACTTTTAATATATTTGCCCTTCAATTCTAGGAATCCCGACAACAGCCGGAGGCCGTGGTGCTACATTACAAGAAGAAAGCAGGTCAAGAAGGAGTACTGTGATATTCCCAAATGTAAGATTTGTAACTCCTCTAAGACACATTTCTCTGTATTTGATTAAAATTTCCTAATTGTGCCTGGTTTTTTTCTGCCCTAATACAGGTCCTACAGTAACTGCAAAACCAACAACAACAACAACAACAACACCTCCCAGAGCTGTAGATACAGGTTTGTTTCTAAAATCCTCTGATATCTCAGTGGCATCAGGTGAGTTCATGCATCAGGTATTCACACACTTTCATCCCTCCAGAGAGAACGTGTGGCGAGCGTTCTGAGCGGAGGACGAATAAGATCGTGGGAGGTTCTTTCGTACCCATCGAGTCACAACCATGGATCGCTGCTATCTTTCAAAAGAACTTCCTCTGCGGTGGTTCTCTCATCGCGCCCGGCTGGGTTCTCACAGCTGCACACTGCTTCTTTGATGGGTGAGAAAACGCCACCCCTACCGCTTCCTCTGCTAATTATCACACAAGAACAATGTTCACATGAGATGTTTCGTGAGTGTTTGAACCACTTTATATGTGTGTCCATTTAGAAGCCAAACCCGTCTCCATCGTCTCAGGGTGTATCTGGGAAAGTCTGAAATCAACCAGACAGATTCTGATAGGGAGCAACTTTTCTCTGTGGAGAAACTTATCATCCACCAGAAATACAACCCATCCACCTATGATAACGACATTGGTGTGTATGAGCATGTTTTGCTTACAATAGTATTTATACCTTTTGAACCTTATTATATATTATAACTAAAACTTCAGTGTATTTTATTGGGATTTTATGTGACAGACCAACATAATATCCACTTTATTCTGTAGTGGAAGGAAGGCTCTGTGACTTTCAGTTTTTTTAGAGACAGTTTTCAGAAAACTGTGGTATGCAATTGTAATCCTGTCTGATTCTACATTTTTTCTTTTAGTGCGTTTACAGCTTTGGCTCACAGAATGACAGTTTTGCACTTTCTTCTTTAAAAATTAGTTGAAACCCAGTTAGATGTTAGTTTTTCACCTCACCAAGTATTTTACCTACGTATATGTGGAAAAGTGTGGTGTTCTCATTATATGAGGCTCTCATATAATGAGAACACCACACGTTTGCTGTGTCTCTTGCATGGCTTGTGGGGTTAGCCTAAGAGAGCTGTAAAAAATATCCTTGCAGTTCATGAGAAGAGCAATATCTCAGAAAATATGTTATCTTTATATTCTCAGATTATTCAGTGTGTGTGTGTGTTGTAAGATGTTCAAAGTTTGAGATATGATTCTTAATGTACCAAGATCAAATTACACACAAAGAGATTCTAGAAGCAAATTATGTTATTTCTGCACAGAATTTGACTCGGGTGAATTGTGACATTTGTTTCTCATTTTTATTTGTAAAAAATATCATTCTTTTTCCACTTGACAATTATTCACAAGTTTATGTTGGTAAAGAACATACAATCCCAATAATATACCTGAATGTTTGTAATTTAATAGGTGGCAAAATGTGAAAAATAAATTGTGCAAAAAATTCATAAGGATGTTGCAAGACACTGAAGATGTGACATTAATAAGAAAGCTCTCTATGTGCAGAACTTAAATTTAAATTTACTTTACAGCTCTACTGAAGATCTCAAACACAAAAGGACAAGGTGCATTGAAGACAGCTTCAGTTCGGACAGTTTGTCTTCCTCCGGTCAACACTTACCTACCTGTTGGATTCACATGCAGCATTGCAGGATTTGGGAAGGAAGCCTATAGTAAGTACAGTAATATGAATAACCTGAGAGCCATTAGTGAATCACCCATTTCAGCGTCGCTTACACCTCACGCTGTGTCGTCTGCAGGTTCGTTTTCTTTCGCCAATCGGCTGAAACAGGCTAATGTGAAGCTGCTCTCCTCCACCAACTGCAAAGTGGAAGAGTCCTATAAAACTTTACTCACTGACAACATGATTTGCGCTGCGAGCCCTGATTGGAGCATCGACTCCTGCAAAGTAAGCATATAATGAAGTGTGTAAATATCTGTGGATATCTAGAGAAATCATATACATAATTCTTTCCAGACTGTAATGTTTCTTTTTGATGTTCACCAAAAACATAAATAATATTATTTTTCTCTATATCTGATTTATCCAAACATAGAAATATTCCTTAAAAGACTAATTTTTCTTTATTAATGATAAATTATCATTGATTCGCCGACCCTCTTTTCACAGGGAGACTCTGGGGGGCCGCTGGTGTGTGAAGCGTCGGGACGCATGTTTCTCTTTGGGGTGGTGAGCTGGGGCGAAGGATGTGCTAGTGAGAACAAGCCAGGTGTTTACACCAAGGTGACCCACTACAACAACTGGATCGCAGACAAAACCGGGCTTTCTGAGTACACAAAAGGATTGATGTATCCTCAAAAATGAAACTCCAGTGCATGTCAAGTAGTCTTCTGGTAAATGCATGTTTATAAAAGAAAACTCTGGCATCCATTTTAAGATGGTACCTGTACATAAGCATATGCTGATGCAGCTGGATTGGCTGCACAATAATGGTGTCAGCCTAAAAGGAACATTGACAGAAAGTGAAAAATTTACTTGAGCTTAGTCAAGATTGCTTCTTGGTTGTTTTACTTGGCTGGGAAAGTAGGACAATGTTTGCTGTCAGGTTTTCTGCAGTCAAAGTGCATTTTCAGCCTTAATTTGTGTTATAACATTTTCCTCCATTCACATATTCTAACTTTGACGGCCTAATATATAACCTTGTGATTACAGGGCTTTATTATATACCACCACTGACTGAGCTAAAACCAGCTAAAGCTGAAAACATTGACAAATAAATAATTATTTATATAGCCCTTATTTTGAGGGCAGCCGACAAGCTTTGAAGTGTATTTAAAATTATCTTTGCATAATTGTTTATTTTTATAGAGTTTTAAAAAATTTGTTTTTGTAAATATACAGTGATGCATTTTTATATATGTAAGAATGTATGCAGAAAAATAATATGTATTTTTTTTTCCAACATTTTACTTATTTAACTTAAAAAACATTTTCTTATTCTGAAGGCTGGTCCTGCTTGTTTCTTTTTTTTTTTTTTTTGAGTTATATAAAATATGAAATAAACCTTTTGAACAATATTGTGACATTTTATTTCTGGTCTCTAAATCTTTCTTTCTTTTTATATTTTTTTAATAAAAAAATATAGAACAAATACTTTTTTCTATATAATGATAACTAATATTATTAATAGCTGGTATAATAATAATAATAATAATAATAATAATAATAATAATAATAATAATAATAATAATAATAATAATTACTATTATTATTATTATTATTATTATTATTATTATTATTATTATTATTATTATTATTATTATTATTATTATTATTATTATTATTATTATTATTATTATTATTATTATTATTATATTGCTCTATCAGAATATTTGTATGTTAATGTCAATGGTTGAAACAGAGCGAGAGGATCTGTTTCAGTTACTTAGATGTCTGACTGGTTGCCTTTCGCCTTGCAAAAGCACCAGAGGGCGCTGTTGTGCTAAGCTGAAATGCTGACACTTAGATGGCCACAATATTGAAACTGAATGAGTTCAAAGTGCAAAAGCTTCAAACTGCACATGGCAGAAACAGTATGTCTCAAATCGTTATAAAAACTGTGATTTAAGAAAAATAAAAGTACATTCATTTCTCTGGGACAAGCCGGAGAGTCATAGTAAAGTCTTCAACAATTGTTAATTCGTGACCTAATTGTTAATTAATTACCTATTAATTAACACAAGATTACCTGATCATTACCTGCTCTTCTAGAGAGTCAAAGGCAGACATTTTCTTTCTGTGTTTTCCATGTCTCTAAGATCTCAGGGTGAACCACTCCTCTCAAAGATATTTCTGACCCAAAAGGAGAACGAAGTAGATAGGTGCTAAAGTTTATTTAGTGTTATGGAGAAGAGAACGAATAAGTGCACATGTTTTAGACAGGGCCTAATAAACATCCATTTAGAAAGATAATTGATAACTTTTGAAGAAGTAAAATCAGATAGGAGAACAGTTTTTTTATTTTCTGCAGTGCTTCAAGATTCCTGGTGAAGCTCAAGAATCAGGACTTCAATTCACATTTGATGTGTTTCCTAACATTTTCTTAAGGGATGTGGGGAATATCTGAATATGTAGTAATCATGCATATTTGTCTTTTTTATTTCTTTTTAAATAAATTTATATTCTATTCATAACTGTGGTACTGACTAAACAACTGACACAGAATATCTGCAATGCTTCCAGTATGCAGCGAAATTAACACTTATCTTAATTTCTCTGCTAATTGCAATCCAAAGTTGAAATAAAAAAGCTGTGAGCTTGGATTAGATGAGAGACAGGAAAGAGACATCCTTATTTTGCTTTCAGAAACATCCAGGCTTTCAACAAGGCTGTTTCACAGCTGTGAGCCATAAAAGGGGAAAATGCTTCCCTGCGTGTTTTAGTTCTCACTCTAAGTACCAGCAGAAGACCCTTACTGAAGGGGTGTGGAGGTTAAAACTAAGAGTTAAAATAAAAACAAAAACACCTAAAAAACTATTCTAAAATTTGCAGGTAGCCAATATAGAGACTTAAAAAGTGCACTTTGTTTTTAGTGAATATTTTGATATTTAAGAAATTAGAACGCTATTGTCAAGTTTGTTTTTTTCAGTAACTCAATTAACTGAATAAAAGCCATAACATAGATCAATTACACACAGACTGGTGTTTTAAAGCCCTCATTTCTGTTGGCTATGTTGATTTTCTGCTTGTAGCTAATGAAAACACAATATTGGAGATGAGACTATTACATCAGACCAATAAAGACATTATTAAAACAGAAAAGTGGGTTTTACATCTGTTTATAACGAGTGTACGTTTAGAAAAAAGGAGAACATAAGTAAGGTTATCACAACGGTACTCATTGTGCAGCATTGTGCAGACAAAGCAGATCAGCTCAATACAGCAGGTCTAACGTCACATTTTGTCACACTGCCTATGACTCACACCTCTCCGTCTGAGACCCCGTACCTGCGACTCTGTAAAAGGAACACTTCACAGGAAAGCTACATCACTTCTGCAGCAATGAAAACAAATCATTAGTGGTCTTCGAAGCATCCCAGCACATTTTGTTGTAAGCAATCGCATTCCAGCTGGTTGCTGCTGAAAGCATACTTGACCAAAAGGGACCAAAAGCAATGCTTTCTCTCAAACTGTGTTTAGACAAGCGCACATATACAAATTGCTAACAGTAGGACCTCTGGGACCAATCACAGCCTGCCTTACTCCTCCTCATCACTTACCCGCTAGTTTATATTACTGCTTCGTTTACTCGGGCTAAATCCATATACGGGTTTGAGATGCAGCGAGCGCAACACTTTACTCCTGTTTAAGGGCAATTCCTCCGGAGAGGAGATGAGATGGCAGATAAAAGACTGCAGGAATACCAGAATGTCCAGTCTGTCCTGTTTGGACAGCAGCTTCTCACCAGGACACTGCATACATAAACACAGCAAGGGTCACTTGGCCCCAGGCCCTTTGGTCAGTATGAGGTGTCGAGGGTATAAATACAGCTCGTTTTGCTGTTGAGGTCTCCAGTTTCCCCAACGCAGGATCAGATTTCAGAAACAGAGAGAACCCCACCAACAACCATACACACTCACACTCAGAAAGACCAAACCAGTGTGCCAAAAGTAAGATGTGAGGCATTATAACATGGGCTTTCACAGTTTCACGTTGGACTTGTCAGGTGGTTGTTGAAATACTTGAATATCCAGCTTTATCTGTGTTTTTAAGGCAATAGGTCAGTGAAACGCTGGGGCCCCTGTGGTGATCTTTGAGACTCCTTTCAGCTCCAGGCTGCAGCAAGCTGAATCCTTGGTCTTTATTTAGACCTGGACATTGAGGCCTGGAGACATGAACTCCTGACCTACCTTTTAGTGAACAGGGCTCAAATGTCAGATCGAGATTTAAAGCTTCATGAAAAAGATCGAAACCCCCCGTTTAGGTTCATACATTATGAGCAGAGTTGCTGATTTGGCTCTCCACCATGAGAGGCTGACCTTTGGGGAGTGGGGGTGTGGGGGGGCTGCACGGAGCGAACCCTCATGGCTTGGAGATGTTTTACCTGCAACCAGATCTTCCCTTATGTCTTAGAATTACAATCTCTTCCCATCGAGACTCATTAACTTACCCCAACACTTTCCTTTTAGGGTGCACTGGCACGCATGACGTAATTTAGGAAGAGCTCTCGTTTGCGGAGTGTGTGCTACAGCAGGCAGAGCGTCAGAGCGCACCAAGCAGCCTGGCAGCTGTATTTCTTGGCTCTGATTGGGCGGAGGGCGGTGATTCCTTCTGTCACGATTTGGGTCGCTCCCACCGGAGGACACCGTCCGCTCGAGTCCAGCTTTCACCGAGGTACTCAAGAGAGGAGGCAGGATTCCTCTGAAAGGGCTGGGCTGTCAGCTCGGTGTCTGTGTCCGAGGAGGAGAGGAGCAGGAAAGAGAGAGAGAAAGAGAGAGAGAGAGAATAAAAGATCATCAGCACTGGAGCTACCAGCTGCCTTTTATATTTTTCCTCCGTCGGGGCTGTGTTGAAAGTCGTTCACGATGCCGGTGTTTCACACCAAGACCATTGAGAGCATCCTGGAGCCGGTGGCCCAGCAGATCTCCCACCTGGTCATCATGCATGAGGAGGGGGAGGTGGATGGGAAAGCCATCCCGGACTTGTCGGTGCCGGTGGCCGCGGTGCAGGCGGCTGTGAGCAACCTTGTGCGGGTGAGTCCCGAGTTTGAAAAAAGCCATGGCGAAAATCCTGCCCGAGCGTCACATTTCTGTCCCAAACTTCCAGCGGTTCTGGGGACCAACTAGATCGATGAGGGGTGCAGACAGCCGCCGGCTTTATGGTTTATTCTTTCAGCTCCATGAATCATGAGGAGAAGAGACCATAAAACTGTCCTGGAGCTGCAGCTGATTATTTTCTGTGGCTTCCAGAAATATGGCTTGGAAATCCCAAGTTACTCCTCACTCGCCATTAAAAAGACATAAAGCTGTCGTGCACCAGCTGAGGTTCATGCTTGCATGTGTGTATTTGTTTGTGCCAGGCTCCTGATTTAGTTTTTGTGTTTCTGTCAGGGCGCAACATGAAATGTCAAACTTTGCACAGACTGGAAGAGAGACCTGCCAACTTTTCAGTGGAGCTTGGAGTTGGAGGGGTGGGGTCAGTATTAAAAAAAAAAAAAAAAAAAAAAAACAACAACAAAAACAGTGAGATGTGCTGATGCCCAGTGGCGGTTTGGTCATGAATGGTCCCCTGGGCCAGCCCCTCCTTCTGCTCCCTGTCCTCTGTTCAGTATTGAACTGTAAAGTTCAGGATCGCGCAGTCCGTTTTTTACTGTTATTTACGTAATTTAGATGATTAATACTGATCGAAACAAAATAATAAGTGTGAATTGTCATTATGATACCAGTTAGTAGCCAACATAGCCCAGAGATTGAGACTTGAGTCTGCATCCTAGACTCTTTTCACACTTCAGTCACAAAAACAAAGACCTAAGGCTTGACTTAGATCACCCTCTGAAAACTTGAGGTCTGAAACTTGTCATGATCAATCTTTACCTTCATGTAATTGAGTGAAAGTGAGCCAGTAAGTGGAAATATTTTTAGTAATTAATTAGTAATTAGTTGTCCCCTCAGAGTTTTTACCTGCACAAAGTTGCTGTGTTCGCAACATTGTGCGGTGTTGTGTTTCCCATCTTGCTGTTTTGACAACTTCTGCCAATTAAAAAAAAAAAAATGTTAAAGAAGTCTTTCAAGTTTGTCTGTGTTTTACATCTGAGCAGAATTTACAGTGAGTAATCCAGCGACCACAGCCTTGACACAGATGTGTGTTCTGGTGCTCAGTTGTGTTAAATGTTCTTATGTTAACTTAGGCTATATAGACTTGAGCCTTGACGTGGACTTGCAAAAAATGACATTTCATGGTACTCCAGTAGAGAGAGATTTGGCAACCCTGATGGCAGCTGAGCCGTAGGAGATTTGTGGGGTGGAAGAAATGAGAGTCGATTGAATTCAGAGGACGCTCCTCTACATGGGAGACCAGTGACAGGAGAAAAGTCACTTGGAGACACGTTTTGCTTTTTTAGCTTCAACAAACTGAGTCAAACTACCAGAAGCTTTGAGGCTTCATGAAGAAACTTAGCAATAAGATTTCCCTCATCTCGTTGTCTTGTGTTTTTTTTTTTTTATCCCTTTTTTTGTCTTCACTTTCTTCTTTATTTCATCTGTGACACAACTGAGTCACATTGGTTTTTTTGAGTAGAAAGAGCCCAATTTCAGTCAAATATTGATGCTTCCTGTGTGTGCTCTGGCTGGAAGAAAAAAAAAATCAGTATGGGCTGCATCATTTATGCTAATCTGGGTCGTTATCAATGCGATCTTCACTCTCTCGCTTGGCCACTCAGGAGAATTCAGGGGCAGACAAAAGTAAACATGCTATCCCTTACATTATAAAAACTGAAAAAATGCAGTCAACAGAAATCATCCTAACGGATGATTTTGGATGCTTTATCAGTGAACTGATATTTGATTATTTAGACCCTCATTTTCTGTATTTCTTGTTTGTCATTTGCAATTTAAAGAATCTGCTCTTCAAGTTTACTCTGAAAGAGAAAATTGTTCCATCAACTCCATTTATGTTAGGAGTTGAAATATTAATTTGATGAATGGGTAATTTGCAGTCCGCATTAGAGATAAGAAAGTGAGTCTACTCTGGTGCAATGCTATTCATCTTGATAGGGCCCTCAGTGTCCGCTGGCCATCAGACACTTTTTCCTTCTCTCTCTGTTCTTGTGGGTCCACTTCATTCAGACAGCAAGCAGAAGGAGGCTAAAAGCCGCCTCAGGCTTGTCACTGGGTATCACATCATGGATATGAAAGTCCTGAAGGAGGGATCAGGCAGTTTCACAGGAAGCTATTGAACACAGAACAAGCTCTCAGGATGGAGATTTACAGTAAAAATCAGAATGATGAGGAAGATATCACGATAGAGGCGAAGAAGGATGCACTTAAAAGTCTCAGCATTGAGAATCGCTGATGTATTTTTAGAAAAAAGGAAGAGAAAAGCTTTCAGACTACTTACTGTAGGCAGAGGAGAAAAAGATGCATTTGCTGACAGATTTGCAAGTCTAAAGAAGTGGGTGATAAGAGAGCACTAACGCTGCTTGAGAACGCAGCTTGTGAAATATCCACCACTCTGTTGCTGGGTAGATCAAGTTAACTGGATGTAAAGAACACCCAAAACCTAAAAGTGAAGCTGTTTGGAGCACACAGGCTTTATTTTAGAAGGATGACTCATATCTAGCCTTGTGCAGACCAAGTTAACAGAGTATGCTATACAGCAAGATGCCAACATCACCACCAGGGTCCCAATGCACACTGATACGGTTAAAGTTAACCCCATCCAGGGTGGGCTGAAGAAGGGAGGGGCGTTTGCATGCATTTAAGATCTTGGACCACGAAGACTCTTAAAATCGTTCAAGGCAGTGTCACTTTTGATTCCCCCTGAGGTTGAACGTGGGCTGATGCAGATTCAGCTAAAGATGTGGGACATACTGCTGCTTCTGGTGCATCTGGTTGGAAGTGCAAGTGTTCATAGCGTTCTGCTGATTGAAGAGCTGGCTCAGGGATAGAAGTGTCTGCTCCTGGAGGAGTCAACATAGGCTCCTTCAGGAGTGCATCTTTGGGGGGAGGGGAGAGGAGGAATAAATAGATTTAGCACTGAGTAAAGAAAGTGCATACTTTACTGAACAGAGAGGGAGGCGAGGTATGTGAGAAGTAGGCCTGTCAACTAAAATACAGTGATGTTATGATGCATAACAAGCTGAATATAATAGAGTGGAAGAAATGCCAACATTTTGCCAAAGAAAATGTTTTAAAAGGAAATGTAATTTAATTCATGTGTCAGCTCTCACCAAGGACAGTAAGGTCCATGTTTCTGCCAAACCTCAACATGTAAAACAAAGACTTTTCTTTTTGTTCTTTGGCACACCAGAGATGAGTCAAAGTTGGTGACTTCATGATGAACTGTGACCTTTTTACTTTAAAATTGGAATATTTGAAGCACTATGCGATAATGTCAATTTCTTCCTTGTAATGTCAGAGCTGATATCTGTGTCTTTAAACCACCAGAAAACCCTCCTTTTTAAGCAATGGGAGATAAAATGATGGCTGACACATTCATTGGGCATAACATTATGACAACTGATGAGAGGTAAAATGGATAACACTGTTAGTGGGAGATATTGGATAGCAAGTAAAAAGTTGTGTCTTCGAAGCTGAGTGATTTTGACAAGGTCCAAACGAGGAAGACTAGAAGACTCTAGACTACTGAGACTCAAATTGCTGCACAGGGTAATGCTGGTTCTGATAGAAAAATGTCAGAAAAGAAAAGGTCAACCCACAATAAATTCATGTTTTATAGGGTAAGACGGAGAAATGCAACATAAAAATTCAGCCAGCTTTAGCATTCAAATTCAGGACCCTCTTTCTGTTAAGCAACAATGCAAAGTGTTTCACTACTGTGCAGCCAAAACCCGAAGATGACCTGCATAGACGTAACTGGTTTGCTTTTGACTTTGAAAGTAAAGTTTGGTAGAAAATTATTAGAAAATGTTAGGTATTTTTATTTTTATTATGAAAGGTGGCATTAAAGTAAGTCAAACATATTATTAGGCTAATCCTAGATCTTCAGTATCCCCAAATCCACCAGTGTCATGGTGACTGAAGCAGATGATTTAAAGACAAAATCAATGTTGCAATAAGATGTTGGTCCACCACATTTCAGTTTTATAATTTCAGAACAAGCTGACATTAAGTTTACTTTCAATAATTAGATTCCACTTTTCCAAGTAAACTATAACTATTTTGGAGCTTTTAGAACATCATCTATCAGAATGGGGTGAGATGCCTTGCTCATCGGGGTTATTGCAGTATGGTGCTAGATAAAGCTGGAATTAAACCCACAACTTTTGAGTTGTAGATCAAACCCTCCTTCTATTGAACAGCAGTCGTCCTAGGCCCAGTTAGGATACTTTATTCTTGTCAATGATCAACTATGTTCAGACTTTTAGGTTTAAAGTTGTCAATGACTTTAAGAGGAAGAGAATGTGCCACTCGGTCACTCAGGAAGTGGCCGAGGTGTGCAGAGGTAGTTTAAGGTCGGACAGGAACAATTCTTCATTTACTTAAAACATCTAAAACGTTGTGGAGGGATGAGTTTTTTTACAGTCACTCAGCAGAAGCATTTTTGTGTAATTCAAAATAATCTGACGAATTTGAAGAAAGTGTTTTAAGTTGTGAGTCTTATGTGAGACTAAACACAGTTTGATAGATGTGATCGATAGCTGTCAGTTTCCTGCTGGAGCAATCACTTCTTTTAAAGATGTACAAACCCCACATACAGCCCGCTTCAATGTCCTCTGCAAACCACTTTACTCTGCATTATTAATGCATTGCACAATCAATAGAAAGTGTTGCTGCTTACAGGAAACAGAATTTGTCTGGACGACCCTTCCGGGTCGCCACACTTGTAGAACTGCTTTCCTTAGGAGTGTTTTTTGAACAAAGAAAGTTTCAAGACAGATCAGTTTCATCAGGTCATTTTGACATTTTCAGTTTCACTTTTTTGCAACTATATAGTAGGGTTTTAATAATAAAGTGCATCGTTACTTCATTCATTTTTATGAGTGTTTTGTTCACACAAAAGTGTAAACTGAATTTAAAGTTCCACCAAATGAATTTGTTCAGTTCCTACACCATGTTATTTTTATATTCAATGCATGGTTTCTGGAAAATAAGTTGTAAGTAATTCAAATGCAGGTATACATTCTGTGAGACTTCTGATGCTTCTCCTCTCAATGTCTGTTATGCAACTGAATATAACATTTGTCATACAAAATGTTATATGCAGTGTTTGATTTAAAAGGCTCACTCTTTCTTCTAATTAGACAAAAAGGTTTTAAAATTTTCTTTATTTAAACAATTTACCCTCTGAGATTTTATGTGATAGACAAACAGATTAGAACATGATTAGCAGGCTAAGCAAGAGCAGCTAAGATCCTGTTGGTAACTCTGGAGGAGCTGCAGAGATCCACAGCTCAGGTGCGAATAACCTGCTGACACAGCAATCCATGTTTCTTTTGGCTCATATGATGTCTAAATTTGGTTTGTACTTAACAATTATTTTATTTATATATCATTTATATTATTTAAAATTTTTAAAGCTGGCCACATTATGCAAAGGGCTCATAAAAAATATGGGGAAAAAAGATGCTCTGGCCAGATGAGAACAAAATTTAGCTTTCTGGCATACATGCAAAATGCTCTGTGGGATGGAAACCTAACATTGCATGCTAAATATACCACCCCCAGGGAGAAACATGGTCATGGCAGCATCATTCTGTGGGAATATTTTTCTTTGACAGGGAGCCGCTCAGAGTGGATGGGAAGACAGATGGGCCGAAATACAGAGCAATTCAGTAAGATAAACTGTTAAATGCTGCACAGGACGTAAGTCTTTAGTGGCAGGACATCTAGAACTACTATGGAGTAATTTGGTCTGCTCTGCCAAGGTCAACACCTAAATCTAATTGAGAATCTCTGGCTGTCTCTCAGGTATTCTCTTTACTCCATCTGTCTGAACTGTTGCAAAGAAGAATTGGTCAACATCTTAGTAAATATGCAAAGCTGATAGAGACAAAGACTAGCAGCTATAATAGCAGCTAAAGGTTGGAGTGCAGAGTATTGACTCACGGTTGAACACAAATACATGCAAGCTATTCAAATCTTAATGCATAAAAAAAAAATTCAAAGCAAGTACCATTCTCCTTCCACTTTACAATTATGCTCTTCTGTTTTTGGTCTATCACATAAAATATCAGTAAAAGCAGTTGGTGGTTGTAATGTGTGAAAATATGAGAAAGGTTAAACAGTATGAATATTGTTCAATTGACACTGTGAGAACAATAAGCATTATGGAGCTTTATTCTGTTTGCAAGATCAGCTAACACTGACCAGAATGATTTCTTGTTAGATTGCTAAGTCTAACCAATAAACCATATCTCTGAGTAAAATTTTTGTGGTCCAAATAAGAAAATGCTGCAGCTCAGATACCACAGCCCATTTGCCGTTTCCTGAATCTCTGGAGCCAAAAAGTCTATTAACAAAATTTCACTGAAGCAGCAGGAAGAAACTGATGTCATCATTTTGCTGTAATTGCATCTCAAACGTGTGAATGCTCAGGCATATGTGTGTGTGTGTGTGTGAGAGAGAAAGAGAGAGAGAGAGAGAGAGAGAGAGAGAGAGAGAGAGAGAGAGAATTTATTTTATATGTTTGAAGGCTTTCAACCAGGAGTCTCTTGGGATTCAGAGTCTATGTGGAGACTGAAATGCCAGACCACACACATTTATTTGACTATTTGAGGGCTGTAAGTTAATTTCAAATAATTAAAGCTGTGATTATGAAGTTTAGTGGAAAGGGTGTGCTTGTCCTTATGAGGCTGATCACGCTTGTGTGTGAAGGATGTAGTTTAGTAGCACTGAGCGTCTTCAGAAGAATCATGCAGCGAATTACTCTCTTTGGCTGTAATAATGTTACAAGTTGCAAAAATGAAATAAAACTAAATTTCTCATTTGTTTTTCATCTGATTTAATCCTAAACACAGTTAGTTTTGCTTGCAGAGTAACAGACAGGAGAAATGAACTGGAGCCCAAGCTGCTTTTCCCAGCTCATGAGAAATGACATGCATGCATGGTTGGAATAGGCGTGAATTGATACACACTCATTCACCCTTTCAGTCTATTAATAGTGCCCTTTAAAAAACATTTCCTGTCTTGCTGCAGCTAATGATAATAGAATAAACATGTGTGTGTTTCAGGTGGGGAAGGAAACTGTTCAAACCACAGAGGACCAGGTGATGAAGAGAGACATGCCTCCTGCTTTTATTAAGTAAGCCTATCGCTGAACCAGAGCTCATGTTCTGGAAAAATAAATGACTGCCACTGTATCTTTGTCTGACAGGGTCAGAATGCTGGAAATGATGGACTTTATCTCAGCACACAGAGAACTTGTTGAAAAGAGGATTCCAGGCGTTTTAATGTCAGGAAGCCTGGCTCTGTTCCCAGCTACAACAAAAAGCTACTTCTGAGGCCGAGCCCGGGTGCTTGTCCGGCTCCAGCATCCAGACTACTGAGAGGCTGTTAGCTGTTTTCCAGCTCGCATCCAAAGAGCTGACATAAAAGCTCAGGGTTCACCGAGGGGTTTAATACAAATGTTAATGCCCCAGCTCTGTGGTTTTCCAACTCTGGTACAAGTACCTTTCCTGGTACTTAGGTTGCATTGGTATCAGCCATTTACAAGGTGAATGTAAAAGTAATCAATAGCCAGAAGGACGAGTTGTTCGAGGACACTAAAATTTGCATCAAACAAAAACTACTCCTTCTTTTTTTCTTTTCTTCCCTTAATTTTCTTCTTCATAAAACTTTGTTGCAAATTGCTTTGGGTTCATTTCATATGCAGTGGACTCTGACAGCACGAAAGCTGTAATGCTCCACTTATGATAAGTATGATCTGGAGTGGACAACAGTGTGTGTGGCCACTGTTTGCCTCTAAAGTCTGGACATGGGTTTGTGAATTTCACCAAAATCAAGTAAACCATGCCCCAGTTTTAAGTCAAAAAACCGCTAAACTAAGCTAACTGCTATTAGCAATACAAGCTAGTAATTCGCTTTGTGTTTTAGATTTGTAAATACTGCAGCACCATCTTCACTGACAGAGGTTGAATTGTGTATATATCTAAAATAAACATAAACCATCAGCAGTGCAAATAAAAGGCTTAATGTCACTGCTATCACTCTGCTTCAAATACCTAGCAATGTTACATTTTGAGGTCAGGGTCAGAGTAGAACTTTCCACTTTGACATTTCAACATGAAAATTTAGATTTCTGAGAAAAAAAACACAATTAAGCAGCATCCTTGAACCAAACTTACAGAATCAAATGATACAAATGTTTTTGATATTTTCCTTTTCTATTTTCAGTCCTTTTGTATCAACACTGAAATAGTAAAAGTCCCGCTTTTTTAAAAAATTTTTTTATTGATGTTGATGCATATAAATCTTGGTATGCTTTAACGTATCTGACACATCAACATACAGCTTATTTCCCCACCCACTCCTCATTTTTCATTGTTGCCTGTTGATCAATTTTAAAATATTTTGCAGGTTCACAGAAATTATTCACATCTCCAGCAGGTCAAATCCGCTGGACTTCTCTCACGAATGCACAGGCTACTACACCGTAAATCTCGCTTGTGGGGCGTAGGAGCATGTGGGAATGTGAACCCGCCTAAATATAGACGAGCCATCGGGCATTGATACCCTGACCAATGGGGTCAGAATGAGGGGGGATTTAGCTTTATTTGAATCCTCATAAAATGCATCCCCTCAGGGTCAATCATTGACTGAAGATTAAAATTCATGCTTAGAAGTCGAGCCCACATTTTTTCTTAAAATTTTTAGAAACTGAAGATGGTAAAGTTGATCAAGTTGTCACTTGAATTGATTTGAAATTGTAAGCCTCTCAAAACAGAGCAGTCACACTCTGAAGTATATTCTTAATTTATAAAAAGTATGGCAATGGGCATTTTATAATCTTATTTAAGTCTCACTTTTGTCCTCATATTCATCTTGTGTTTAAGATATCTTTTATTTTCATATAGCAATATATCTGTCAAACATATTGTCTGCCTCACCATTCAAATTCTATATGCACACCTATCATTAATTTTCTCACAGAAACACATAATTTGACTCTGAAATACGACACAATCAGGAGGAACTTGCAGTCAAAACCTCTCTCCTTACTTTGCCTCAAATACTGTGCAGCTACTTATCTTTTAAAAGAAAGCATTTTCTTGGTTGACAAACTTTGTGGTCACTAACAACATCAAGTTGGTGGTCTGGCTGTTGACTCCCTGTTCAAGCTATCTGTTGTCGCTGTGAGATGAGTCTGTCTTTGTTGAGTGAGGAGAAATCCTCACCCACATTTTCCGCATATATAATATTTGTATCCAAAGTGCTTCCTTGGTCCCTTTCCTCTCCAATTAAAGGACACACATTCATTAACACAACTAAAAAGGTGGGTTTTTCAGGGGTGGGGGGTTTATCAAGATGACAATCCATTCTGGTCAATAAATACTAAATGTTATGCCAGTACTCACATGTGGAAGGGCTTACCTGGTTTTGAGATAGTGACTTAACAACTCAGTTTCTGAAGAGTGTATTTTCAAATTATTTTATCAACTTCATAGAACCATTTTTTCTTGTTTCATGCTTTTTTTATTTAATTTTTTTGCCTCTACAATATGTAGAATATGACGCAAAATAAATATTTGACATTTACCATCGCAAATCACTTTACTTAGTGATTGACTGTAGGTGCTCATCAATGCTTTTGTTGTAAAAAGATGTTCTAAGCCTGCTGCATGTTTTCAGGGTGGAGAACTCGTGTTCGAAGCTCGTTCAGGCGGCTCAGATGCTTAAGGCAGATCCATACTCTGTTCCTGCGAGGGATTACCTGATCGATGGATCCAGAGGGATTCTTTCTGGAACGAGTGACCTACTGCTTACCTTTGATGAAGCAGAGGTGTGTGTTTTCCTACTTACACCAATATACATTAGTGTCTTCATGCTCGCCATCCCTTCAGAGCAAGCTTTGGTCTCTTTCAGGGAATTAAAGCTTTATTTAGCAGCTGCACAGAGAAAGGAGGAACTCTTGGAGCCGTAATGGAGGCTCAACTGCAGCTAGATCTAATCACAGAGATCAAATGACCTCCCTGTGTCATAATTCAGGATGTTTGTGTGTTGGCGTGTGCATGTGTGTTAATGGTGGGGGTGGGGGTGTGTGTGTGATTGCATGAAGGTTTGATGGCAGCTCCATAAGTGAAATCACATTGGGCACGTGATTAAGCTCACCATGTCTAATCACCAGCCTCATTTTCAGAAGAGTCACAAGATGAACATCACAAGATTGTCGACGCACACACAAACCCCGCAGAAATAACGAGGGGCGAGAAAAGCTCTCAGAAGGAATGCATTTGCTCTTGTTATGAAAAGAAGCGCTTTGGCTCCTCGAGATCTCACCTGTTATTACATTGTGCTTGCAGGTGCGTAAGATAATCCGTGTGTGTAAAGGTATCCTTGAGTATCTGACAGTAGCTGAAGTGGTGGAGACCATGGAAGACCTCATCACTTACACAAAAAATCTCGGACCAGGTTAGTAAAACACAAAGCAAGTTATTGAACAGCTTGAGACAATTATCCACTGCTTTCCTTTGGTCTGTCACATTAAATCACAACCTTAGAATATACACATTCAAGGGAATTTAGTACTTTTGCAAGAATGGTCCTCTGTAAGCATTTTATTTATCCACTCTTTAGAGCAAAATGCAAACAGTTGTCTTAATTTGATCTAATAGGGAGTCATAAATATTGCAACTTTAGGCCTAAAGTCAGAAAATACTGTCATAAAATCAACCATTGTAATTTCTGAACACTTGTGATACTTTGCTAAAGACATATCAAAAGGTTTGTGAACTTTTAAAAAAATACTCTTAGTAATTTACTAAACAGTGTATTAAACCATCACATTAAGGACTTACATACCTCAGTATTAAAGGTTCAATACTGAGTTGAATGTGTTTATAGGAGGTTTCTAAATGAAACAATTAACCTTCCATTTTTTGTTTGGGTCAAAGTTTAATCTGTTAAGATGGAAAGAAATGAATTAACCATTGACTCCTCTGACATCAAGATACTCTTAGTGAGTCTTTCCACTGGCAGGAGGATCATAAACAGACCATTTATCATCAAAGCATCGGGTTAATTACATTTTCAGAATGCTGTGACTTAATATGCTGGGGGAAGTCTGATGCCAAGGCTTCCTCACACACCACTGGTTCAGACATTGTTCGAGCTCAGTGGTTCATGAAGGAACGACGTTTGAATGTGTCTGTTAATCACTGTACCAGCTGGGTCAAATTCAAAGTCACAAAGCATTTTCTGCCACCTACCCAGACTCAAGAGGAGGGGTTGAGTCATACTCACCTCAAACTCTCGTTGAAAGTCATTTCGCCGTGCTTTTTGTCTCTGTTTTTCACCAGGCATGACGAAGATGTCAAAGATGATTGAGGAGCGGCAGCAGGAGCTGACCCACCAAGAGCACCGACAGATGCTCGTCAGCTCCATGAACACCATCAAGGAGCTGCTTCCCGTTCTCATTTCAGGTGCATACGGGTGATCGTGTGTGGGCAAACGACAGTGCAGGTTGCAGAGCATCCAGCCGTTGTTATAGTAACACTGGTAATTACAGTCATTAGGTGCTTGGGATGTGAGACTGATGATGCATCGCCCACTAGCGCCTCATCTACAGTCTGACATGTTGAATATACATTGAGACGATTAAACATTTCAGCTATTACTGTAGCTGCAAAAGATTTCAAGTAAGGTAGCTTGGGATACAGGCTCTAACTAATATTTTTATATTAATAAGTCACAGAGTTTTTACAAAATTTCAGTGTCAGCTGGAACTCACAGGTTTGCTCCAAACAGCTTTACAAAGGCTTTTTGCGTCATTTTAGTTGGTTTGTGTTGCTTTGTTCCAGATCCCAAGAGTATGATTCACTTATGCTGCCTGGTCAGAAGTTTACATACACCCATCATTCATGTGATTTTAATTTTGTGCTGGTAAATGATTTAGCTAAATAACGTTTTTGTCTCCAGAGTCAAATTATCACATTATACATATTCAATAGACTTTGAAAAAACAAAAAAATACAACTGTGAATTCTGATTTTCTCTAATCCACACGCTGTCAAAATTGTACATACACCTCCACAAATATTTGATTACATGTTCATTCAATTACAAGATGTGATCTTAACTTGTTCTGGAATGGATAAAGCGGTTCCGGCAGAATGGCTTTTTGGTAAAATATTACCATGTGAAATGAAGACCAAAAATGCCAAAACATCTAATGTTAAACTTAATTTAATTTACAAAGTTTTGAGGTCAAATCAAATCTGCTCTCCATTGTGTGAGGCTGAATTGCGTCTGCATCAGCACTAACCTAAAGTCCAGGAATAAGTGAGGGATTTCGAGAGGAATAGCTAATTTGGCAGACAGTTTATTCATCTAAAATATTCATCTGGCAGTACCTGTAATTCGGTCAAATTTGTGTCTTCAGCTATAAAGATTTTTGTGGCAACCAAAAGCAGCCGAGGAGCCGGCATTGAGGAGGCTGAGAAGAACCGAAGGTTTACGTTTGAAAAGATGAGCGCCGAAATCAACGAGATCATCAGAGTCTTACAGCTCACCACGTGGGATGAAGACGCCTGGGCGAACAAGGTAAAATCTGCTTGGCACATGAGCAAAACGACTTTCCTCATTTTTTTGCCCACCAACATTTGACACAAAGTCGAACTTAAGACAATCACTCTCCCACGGAGGGGCATCTCTGAAAAATTCACTCTTTTACTTTCTGTCTCCATTTTTGTTTTTGCTCGCTAGTGTAACTCTTGGTTTTTCTTTTTCCCTTTCTTTTCTTTCTTTACCTTCTTCCTTCATTCTTTTCCTTCCTGTAGAAGGTAAGCCTGTCTCTTTCCCCCTCTGCGGTCTCCAGCATGCAAGCTTGTGGGTGTGTGAGTTTCTTTGTGTCTGATCGACACAGGAATGTGTCCTCACGCTTACATTCTGCATATCTGTCACTCAGGTATCCAAAAACAAGTGCGTCCAGTGTTTGTGTCAACTTATAAGCAGATGTGGTGATGTAAGGTGCTTCGTCACTACAGTAAATGGTTTTATGTGCATCTGTTTGTCAGTATATGTCCGACGACCAAAAATGAGGGTTTTTTTTTTTTACCCCTTTTAGCAGCAGCTGATTGTTGCTTGATAGAGAATCAAAAACTGTGCAGAAGTGATGGCCAGAGCATCAGCTAAAGAGTTTCCAGCAGAAGTGAAATCTGTTTCACTCGTCCAACCTGTAACCCCTGCATGTTTCTCGCACAGCGTGCTCAGACAATGATCTGTCCGTCTGTCTGTATATGTTTGCTGTGGGGATACTGCGTACATAGTGTGGGGGCTGTGACAAGAACTTACTGTCAGTTTGCGAGGGGAAAGCGCTGGCAAACGATGACTGCCATCCTCACGCCGGGTCATGAATTATAGAAATAAGCTGGTTGCTGTCCAGACACATTCATAATTGATGGCTTGTATTGAGCTGTTCCACTTGAGCGTTTCATTCTCCTCCCAGCTGGAAAAAGCTTTTTGTTTTCCTTGTTGGAAGCAGTCAAAAGTGTTTCTTTGAATATGCGAGGAGGTTGAGCTTCATTATTTTCCCCGTTTCCTTTCAGTAAAGCCTTTGGCTAATTGCTGATTTATAAAAATTAACTGATAACTATCAACTCAGCGTCCACTATTTGCAGAAAAAGTAGCAAGAGCTTATTCAGAAGATTATTTTACTGATTTATAAGTTCCTATGTAATGAAGTTTTCAGAAGCCTTTTTTTTTTACCTATATTAGCTGAAAGCCACTCTAAAGCCACTAAAGGTTTAAAATCTTATCATTTTTCCTGTGTTAGATCTTCTGTTTTTTAAATAAAATTGTATGGTGTAAGCTAATTAAAAACACTTTCTTTTGGTGACATTTATTAATGTAGGACACAGTCAAATCCCTGTTTTACAGAACATCCCCCCCGTTTGCCATTCTTCTCTTCTCAGAGTAAACAAGTCCAACAAGCTTACATTAGCTTGTTAATTAAACAGGATGTCTGCTGCTTGGGTAACTGCAGCCTTCTGCTTATGACATGCCAACTATGTTTATATGATCGATGGTTAAGCGGGTCTCTTTAGTTTCCCAAATAATGGCTCTTTGTGATTTCCAAGATCGGATATATTTATGAATATATTTCAAAATATTTTTTTTGTAAGTGAGGGAAAGTGCCATATTCCTGTTTCAGCCACCTGACCATGCACAGCACTTGGTGAGGGAGGGGCAATGCTGCAGTAGTCTAGTAGTAGTAGTAGTAATGTAAAATTCATTAGTTTTGAAACAATATATGTCCTAAATCTTAAGCTTTGGTACCCAGTTTCCAATAAGTCAATTACAGAATCTTTCCTTACAACTCCAAAACTCAACAGGCCGTATCGTAGCTGTAGAAATAGCTTCGTATATATTATCCTGCATCAAAAAGCTAAACTCTAAGTTAATACACATCATTGTTTTCTTTCTTTTCTTCAGGACATGGAGGCCCTGAAAAGATCTCTGGCTTTGATCGAATCAAAGATGGTGCAGGCTAAAAGCTGGCTCAAAGACCCACAAGGACAGCCAGGTAGCCCTGGATTTAATTTGAAAACTACAAACCTTCAGCTGAAACACATTAATTTTATTCAACATGTCCATCTCTGTGATTCTGCCACTATGTCCTCCTCAGGAGACCCTGGCGAGGTGGCGCTGCGTGTCATTCTGGACGAAGCTGGTAAGGTGGGAGAGCTGTGCGCTGGGAGGGAGCGGAAGGACATACTGGCGACCACCAGGGCTCTGGGGCAGATGACTGATCAGATTGGAGATCTGCGTGTCAGGTACTGTGCTTGTGTGTACTTCCTCCTTCTGGGTGTTTAAGTTGCATATTCTGATCTCATACTTCGGTTGACTGAATTTCCGGGCTTTGACAGAGGCCAGGGCCAGACTCCAGGATGCATGCAGCGCGCAGGCCAGTGCTTACAGGGCTTAGATCTGCTCTTTGGCAAAGTGGACAGTGCTGCTCGGAGACTAGAGGCTCTAATCAATGCAAAGCAGGCCATTGCCAGGAGGCTGGATGCTGCCCAGGTCAGATAAACAAACATTCAGTTTCCTGCAGTTTTTTTTTTTTTTTTATTCAGTTTATTTTCAAGAAAAGCTTGTACTATTTTTAGTGTTGTTCATCAGACATAAATGCTGTTGAATCCTGCCTTTTCAGGCATGGTTGGCAGATCCTAATGGTGGTCCTGAGGGAGAGGAGAACATCAGAGCGCTTCTAGCAGAGGCCAAACGCATCGCAGACCTCTGTGAAGACCCCAAGGAGAGGGACGACATTCTGCGCTCCATAAACGAGATAGCAGGACTCACCGCCCGGCTCATGGAGCTGCGCAAACAGTATGATTTCCTCTTACTGCAACCACAAACAATAATTAAGATTAAATATTTAATTCGTAGGGCCTTGTCTTCCAGATGGAGTTTGCAACCACGAGCCACCAATAGGTGGCCTTTTTTATCCATTTGGAAAATATGTTGTTGCTTGTCAACCGTACCCATCGCTCCTACCTTAAGGTTTCTAAGAATTTAAATGTGGTGAAAAGGGTTGTCGTGTCACATAAAGGAGGATACCGGGCAGAATTTAAAGGGAAATATCTCTTGATAAACAAGCTGTTTAACTGATGGAAAGAGAAAAGCGCAGCAAGAATAGCTACAATTCCTCGCAAAAGCATTCACACCCCTTTACTTTTTTCACATTACAACCATAAACATGTATATTCAATAGGACTCTATGTAAAAGACCAACACTAGTGTATAGTTGTGAAATAGGAAGAACATCTTTGAAATGTACAAATATTTAAAAATTTTAAATATTTTTCAGACACTTTTAGTCTGAAAATGTGGCGTGCATTTCTATTCAGCATTTTTTTAGTCTGATACCCTGAAATAAAATCCTGCTCCAGCTGAATTTTTGACCATTAGAGCCACTTTTCAATGCACTGTATGTTTAGGTAAATGGAGGTGATATAACAGTTGAGAAAGAGCAGAACAAATATATTGAACAAAAATTTTATCTGCTTTGAGCCACAAATTAAACCCAATTATAGACTCATTTCTCCATTTCTGGCCGTCTGACTTTCATGACTACAAAGGATAATGTTTAATCCTGGTTTAATGTCCATCAATATGAATTTGTATGTAATGCATCAGTCAAAAGACGCATCTTGAAGTGGGGAAAAGACATATAAGTCGCTCCTGATTATAAGTTGCACTGTCATCAAACTACAAAAAATTGCAACTTAAAGTCTGGAAAATGCATACTTTCCCTCAGTCTGTCACGTATGTCATGTAATTCTCTGAAGTTTTAAGGGTATAAATATTTTTGCAACCCACTAAAAGCCACTGAAATACAGCACTAGATAGTCATGAGGAAAGATATACATTTAAATGAAAGCCATGTGGCTGTACTTGTAAACACAGCTGAATTATCAAGCCTAATCTAATCTGGAACAGGGCGTACTGTATGCAACAACACAGATCATTCCTGTGTGATTTCCAAGAACCCAAAATAAAGACGTAATTTAAGTCCCTAAGTCTGTTAGATTGATGTTAGAAATATTTCTACATTTTTTGTGAAAGTAGAAATTATTCGTCTTTTTTAACACATTCATTTTATTGGAAAAATAAAGGTCAAATTTGAAATAAATGCTTCCAAGAGGCATTTCCCTTTTAAGATGCCGTCTAACATGTTAATAGCAAGACCTTTACCAGGTGATGGGTTTGAAGGCCAGATTTTAAAAATGTTTTTTTTCTCTGTGTAATGTAAATTTCCTTTTTCCTCCAATGAAGTCATTTACTGTATGTGCTACCATGACAGGGGTAAAGGCGACAGTCCAGAGGCCCGAGCTCTGGCGAAGCAGATTGGAGCAGCTCTGCTAAACCTGCAGTCCAAGACCAACCGGGCGGTGGCCAACATGAGACCAGCAAAGCCTGCTGTCACGCTGGAGGGTAAAATGGAGCAGGCTCTGCGCTGGGTGAATAATCCCGGGGTGGATGACAGAGGCGTAGGTGCGTTCACATGCATTGTGGCTGAAAGGACATGATGATGTTCTGCCTTTTTGTGTTTTTGGTGTAGCCTGTGATGATGATGATGATGGATACTGTGCAGAAGTAGTGGATGGCTTGCATCAATAACTGAACATGGTGACGTGGGATGCTTATTGTCCATGCTGTAATGACAGCAAGTGTCTTGCTCCGGAAACTGACATTCACACTGTGATTCAACTCATGCATGATTCATTAAATGACTCGGTTTACTCAGTCAGAGTGTTGTTTCCTAATCCTTTGTTACGCTGTCTTCCTGTCTTGTCTTTTGATTGTTTCCTCTCTTTCCCATGCTTCCCTCTGGGAGCAGAGTGTGAGAGGATAGAGTGGAACACAGGTACCTGCTCACTGTCAGCCATGTTGAAAGATAAAATGAAACACTACAACATGCATGGGCTGCTTTGAAATTCTCACAGTATGATAAAAAGTAACTAAATTGGTAGAATACCCATGTGCTAAAATTAGTAGCAGTTTTGAATTGCTGAAGGTTTTGCATTTCTGCCAAATATGACATGCTATTATCTCATTAAGCTAGTAGCTTAGCTTAGGTAGCATACAATGATCTTCTCAAACAAGATTGTAGCTTTTTAATTGTAGTTTTAATAATGTCACTTTAAAAAATGGAGTGACTGAATGTTTCCAAGCCACTGAGGTCAGTAGCTTTAGAAAGAGTTATCTTTCTTATCTGTGAGAGCAAAGCATAGGAGCCTAGCTAAACCTCGATGAGATGACAGAAACCAGCCCAAGCAGTGCTGTGAAAGAGTATTTTCTTCTCCAGAAGAAATTTTTTCTGTCTTTCTATTTCTTTTATTACTCTTAAGTGTATCAGATTCTCATATCAAACACTGTTAACAGACAGAGATTACCTGAGTAACTACACAGCAACAAAACTTGAAGATTTAATATATTATGTGAAAAAGCAATCAAAGCCATCCTGTACCCTGTGTATTGTGTATATGTATTGTTTGGGAAGGATTACAAAGACATTTCTAAGGGACTCTTTGGGACTCCCGTGAACCACAGCAAGTGTTATTTTTGACAACTGAGAAGAAACAGAACAATAAAAATTTATTTTTTATTTACTCAGGTTATCTGGCTAACAAAATAAATAATTAAAGTGTCAAGTAATTTCACAACACTGTTGATTTTTCTGCAACAAAATACAGAATCAGCTTCTCCCTTTTACAAAGAAAAAATCTGGAGTCAATACACACGCAGTGCTTGATACCGTTGCCTTAATATTCACTTGTCATTGTTCTGACTGAACACCAATAAGGTATTCTTGTCCTTAGATATTTTTCTCGCGACTCCACAGGCCAGGCAGCAATCAGAGGAATGGTTGGAGAAGGGAAGAGGCTGGCTGGAGGCCTGTTGGGTCCGTACCGACAGGACATGGTGGGGCGCTGCGACCGAACAGAGGGGCTGATGACAGCTTTGGCAGACATGGCGAGCAGGGGAGAGGCTGAGGCTCCTCATGCACGAGCCACAGCGGCACAACTGCAGGACACCCTCAAGGTATTGCTGCACTTAAAAAATAAAACCTGAATTATATTAAAATAAAGCTTTTCTTGGGCTTATTGTTCAGCATAAATGAATGTAAGTTAAGATCATAAACTTGCCTAGCAAATGCTGTGGAGAAAATAATCCTGTAAGAAAAATAGATAAAACTCAGTTGAGGATGATGTAACATCCTTAGTGCAGAGCTCCATCTTGTGGATAGATGCAGCATTTTCTGCTTCTACCAGGACCTGAGGCAGCACATGCAGGAGGTGATGACCCAGGAGGTGTCCGATGTTTTTAGCGACACCACCACGCCTGTCAAGCTGCTGGCGGTGGCTGCAACTGCTCCTCCTGATGCGCCCAACAGGCAGGAGGTCAGTAAACAAACAAAACAACAACAAATAAAACATGGTCTCAGCTTTGAACAATTGTTTTCTTATCACACCAGACTTTTTTGGTGTTATTCTTTAAAAAGGATTGCTGTGTTTAGACCAAAACAAGTGTTTCTCAAAGGTCTTTGAAGAACGAGCAGGGAACTTTGAAACCCATGCGGGACGACTGGGAGCAACCGCAGAGAAGGCCGCCGCTGTGGGAACGGCGAATAAGAGCACAGTGGAGGGTATTCATGCTGCCGTGAAACATGCCAGGGAGCTGACGCCACAGGTGTGCATGTTTATTTTAATTTTACCTGCACCATGATGCAGAATGATGAGGCACATGATCAGTCAAACTCAATCCGAACACGTCATGTTTGTTTATCTCCAGGTGACTTCTGCTGCTCGGATCTTGCTAAAAAATCCAGGAAACAAAGCAGCCTATGAGCACTTTGACACCATGAAGAACCAGTGGATTGACAATGTGGAGAGACTGACCGGTAAGGGCTTTCTAGATCCACTTTAAATTTTAATTTTCACAGTAATTTCAGCAACTGCATGTTCAGTTGATGTACATTTTCGTCCATGTGTGCCTTAGGTCTGGTCGATGAAGCCATAGACACCAAATCCTTGTTGGATGCTTCTGAGGAAGCCATTAAAAAAGACATTGACAAGTGCCGAGTTGCCATGGCAAACGTTCAACCCCAAATGCTCGTTGCCGGGGCAACAAGCATAGCGAGACGAGCTAACCGGGTCTTGTTGGTGGCCAAGAGGGAAGTGGAGAACTCTGAAGATCCCCGGTTTAGAGATACTGTAAAACATGCGTCTGACATCCTCTCACACACCATCTCGCCCATGGTGATGGACGCCAAGGCTGTGGCTGGGAACATACAAGACAAAGGTTACTGCTCCAAATGCAGCCATGTAGGATGCTGCAATAATGAGTTACTGTTATTTTCTCTCTCACCTCTGTCTCTTCTGAATGATTTTGGTCACAGGTCTACAGAAAGCATATTTGGACTCTTGTCAAAGGATCTTGGCTGCAGTGGGAAAAGTCAGAGAAGCTTTCCAGCCTCAGGAACCTGACTTCCCGCCTCCTCCTCCTGACCTGGACCAACTCCATGTACGCACATTCAAATTACTCAAACTGTCTGCCTTCCTCTAGTTTTAGTTTTTACATTTCAGACACTATTTCTCCAGTTTGTAAGGATTATACAGCAAACAATCGCCATAATTTTTAGAAACAAGATATGAGTGAAGTTTGAATTTATTATGGAGTTGCTGTCATCCACGCAGTATCAGCATATTTAGAGGCTCTAGTAAATATGTCTGGGTTATTTGGAGTAGATAACCCAAATACAGTATTAATCTCATTGATATTTGGGTTAAACTTTAACCCAAGTTCCTTTGAATTAAAGTCCATTTAAATTTATTTTCTTCTGTAGTTTTTAAGTAAAGTAAGTAAGTAAAATTGTATTTGCAGAACAATTAAAACGAAACGTACATTCAACAAAAGCCACCCTGAATAAAAATGTCATTTAAACCAAAGTTCAAAGGTTTGTCCAGGGAGCCCATTTAATATTGGCCTGCTTTTTCTTCTACCAAACCAAAGTAGATGTATCTGAGGACCTCTTATGATAAAATTTATTTTTTTCCCCATTAGAGTCAACCATCTTTGAGTTAAAATTTGAGAATTTAGAGACACTGTTTGGAAATGACTTCAATCGTCACTGAGTCCTTTAGGCTTTCTAATTTTAAACTTGTAGGTCTCCATCTTGTCAAGAAAAAAATACATTTTTGAAACGTTAGGAGAAATATCTGTTTTTGATTTGGCATACAATGTATGCCATACATGAAGCATTGACATTTGTGGAAATTAGATAAAAAATAATCAGAGTGTAAAAAGTATGAAGATGAATTCTGTTCTTCCAGGTTAGTGATGAACAGGCGCCACCTAAACCCCCGCTGCCAGAGGGAGAGCTGCCTCCACCCCGTCCTCCTCCCCCGGAGGAGAAGGACGAGGAGTTCCCGGAGCAGAAGGTCGGCGAGGTGCTCAGCGAACCCATGATGGTGGCGGCCAGGCAGCTGCACGACGAAGCGCGCAAGTGGTCAAGCAAAGTCAGTTCAAACAAACACACTCATAAATACTACTTTACAGAAAAGATCTATGCCAAGTGTCTGTTTCAGTGAAAATATTTAAACTACTATTGCAGAGTGTGCCATTGCTCTCCATTGGCACCAAGACGCTTTTCCTGCAATTTTGTTTGAGAAAATCTGAATTTTTCTTTTGTTATCCTGAAATGTGGAGATCAGTGGTTCGACTCCACTTTCAGAGGACAACTGGAAACTGTCATCTGTTCAGTTTGAAGGCATGCACACTTACATGGAGAAATTTAAGAAAAGTGCATAACATAAAGATAAAACAAGGAGTCTGTACTGCATGTGCTATATTAAGGTTTTTCTTAATACGGGACTTGATCTTGCATTGATTGATTTATTAGCATTAGCACTTTATGACCAAGTTTTGTCACTGAGGATAAAAACAAGGAGAATCAAGGATGCTCTTACCATCTCTTTGTGTCTCATAACTTTTCTCCTTTTCAGTCCCTCTGAGACGTTTTTTTTTTTTAAAAGCTGATTTTGATCTTCTGTACGCATGAGAAATTTGTTTGAAAACAGGTGCAAAACAAAAGTTAATTCATTAAGGTGCTCCTTCATGCTCATTGCTCAACTCTTTAGCCTACCAGTAATAAGCCAGACATTGATTTTGGTGGCAGTTAGATCCCTTTTGATGGTAGATCATGAACTGTCCACTCAGCCATCCCCTCAGGCACGTCATGCACTTGCAGCCCTCCTTGCAGATCTCTTCTGTCCTCTTTTCTTTTCCTCTCCCATCAAAGCTGTTTTTTGCCCTTTGGCGTGCCATTTCACCACCCTATCCCTGTTCTTTTCACCATGCTTCTGTTAAACTACCGGTCCTCTGTTCTTTCATTCAGTGCTGCTCATACTGTACTAAATGCCTCCCTCTCCACCTGCTTTCCCTTGCTTCCCCCTACCCTTCCTCCTTCTTTATTTCTCCCCTTTCCTCCCCCTTTTGTTCTCCTTCCCTCCCTGTTTCCTGTCAATCCTCCGACCACCACAAAAATCCCCCGCCCCTCCACTCGTCTTACTCCCCGCCTGGCCCAGCCTGAGGATGAGGAGGCAGTAGAGGAGAGGGAGGTAGATGATGAAGATGAGTTTACTGATGGTGAGGATGACTATGAGCCAGAGCTGCTGATGATGCCGTCCAACCAGCCTGTCAATCAGCCCATTCTGGCAGCTGCCCAGTCTCTCCACCAGGAGGCTCGCAAGTGGTCCAGCAAGGTCTGCGCACGTACATGCACATGAGCGTACACACACAGTTGAGACTGGTGGGAGAATCTACTAGCCCTGTTTGAGCCCACTCACACACCCACACACTGAAATACACTGCATTGCAAAAGTATTCAAACCCGTTCAAAATGTTTAAATTGGGCACTACCAAAGACTTAATTCAGATCGATGTGAAGTAGTTCAGAATTCTGAAGTGAAAGGAAAAGGATATGTGGTTTTCAAATGTCTTTTTATTGAAAATAAAGATCTAAAAAGTGTTGTATGCATTTGTATTCAACACCCCTGAGTCTTTACTTTGGAGCACCATCTTTTGCAGTTGTTAAAGTGCCTATCTTTTTGGGTACGTCTCTACCACCTCCACATACGTACAGACGTATTTTGAGAAGCTCAGCAGAGTGTCTGTAAACAAAGAAATTCAAGCCTTTAAAAAGATTCTCCAGTAAATTAAGCCCTGGACTTTGACTGGGCCATTCTAACACATGTGATTATGTTTAGGCTAAATTTGAATCTCCGCTCAAGTTTAGCCAGCCTCTTTCAGGATTACCCTGTATTTAACTCTATCTGTCTTTACATCACCTTTGCCTGTTTCTGATGAAGAAAAGGATCGCTACAGCAAGTTTCAACTCACAGATATTGTGTCCAGGGAAGTGGCCAGTATTCATTTTTTTCTTCTACTGTTACTGTTTCCCCTATATGACTCAAAGCAACTTTTTGGGACTTTTCTTATGATAATGCGTAAGAAAATGTTCACAATTTTAAAGAAAAGACATTGTCTTTAGCACGTCTCGATTTTGAAAACCACATATCATTTTCTTTTACTTCAGAAGTATGCTCTACTTGGTCAATTGGCGATTGTTGGTCTATTCCATAAAATATATATAAACGCATTCAGATTTGTTGCTGCTAGGTGGCAAAATGTTCAAATCTTTGAGAGGTATGAATACTGTTGCGAGGCACAGCACACCCAAGCATGCAGACCACGGCCATGCAGGACGAGAAACACTTCCTGGAGTTTTAGCAGACGGTGACTGTGGCTGTGTGAACCATCGACTGTGCATCTCCCACCATGGACACGCCCCACCAGCTGCAGCTGCTGTTTCACTGCTGCTGTGTTTCTTTACTCAGAGATGACTGACACACACAGGTATGCTGATCCCATTGCTAAAAGTTTCACAGTGGGTCAACGACTGTCCTCTCCACATGTTCATGAATAAAACGGTTCAGTGGAGGAGCTTCCGTCTCACTCTTGTTGTCACGGCCGGCCAACCAAAAAGACCAAAGATGACAGTTTCCTAAAGACTCCAGGGTGATGCAGCTTTGACATCTAACCACCTGCTTACTCAGTATGACAACCTGCTTCCGCTTCCTATCGTTCAAGTTTGCACTAATCATCTCAGCACCATGGCATTACTTCACAGGAACTAACCTCAGTTTGACTGTGATGTCAGGATGATCGTTAAAGTGAAAAACGTGATAAACTGCTGGAACGCTGCATGCAGTGGGCTGTTAAACATTCTTACATTTAATGCTTGTCATTCATTACCTCACAGCATTATTTTGTTGTTCTACATTATATTATCGGAGTATTTTGCGAAGACATGGCTCACAGTGAATGCTTTGCAACGCCCTGCTCCCCTGATTAAGCCTGCTTTGACTTCTCGCCACCCCCTTTTTCTCTGCACAGGGTAATGACATCATAGCAGCAGCCAAGCGGATGGCTCTGCTGATGGCTGAAATGTCTCGGCTGGTGCGTGGCGGGAGCGGAAACAAGCGAGCGCTGATTCAGTGCGCAAAAGACATTGCCAAGGCCTCGGATGAGGTGACGAGACTGGCTAAAGAAGTGGCCAAGCAGTGCACAGACAGGCGCATCAGGACGAACCTGCTGCAGGTAGAACATACAGCAAGGCCCAAAATTATTCATACAATGCAGTTTTGACTCAGGTTTACAGCAATTTTTTAAAATATTTTCTAACAGATTTAGTCTAAATGTAAGTTGTTTAACTTTTTTGAGTGAAGCAGCCAGAATCCAGACTTGAATTTACTGGAAGGGAAGCTAAAGATTAGGGTTATGGCAAGGAGGGCTTAGAATCAAGATACATCAGCCAAATGCCTGGTGAAACATGCAAAAAGCTCCTCAGGTGTTTGCATGTTTGAGTGCTGTAATGGTAATAAGATTGTTCTTTTGTCTTTTGAGAAGAATATGAATCAATTTCAAAATTCATATTTGAACTAAAATATAAATAAATGTTTTCTGATGCTCCTTTGACCAGACTCCCAAATGAATCTTAATGTGAAACTTTGATTGCTGTAGTTTCTAAATGATCTCCCCCTGGTACAGGTTTGTGAACGAATTCCCACCATCAGCACTCAGCTGAAGATCCTTTCCACTGTCAAAGCTACCATGCTGGGACGAACAAACATTAGTGAAGAGGAGTCAGAGCAGGTAACACAGAATAACACATCTGCACTTCAGGAGAACAATATTATCCTGTTACAAATTCACTAACAGCTCCTCGTTCGTTTAATTCCCATTCCAGGCTACGGAGATGTTAGTTCACAACGCCCAGAATTTGATGCAGTCTGTAAAGGAGACGGTGCGAGAAGCAGAAGCAGCCTCCATTAAAATCCGCACAGATGCAGGATTCACCCTCCGCTGGGTGCGCAAGACACCCTGGTACCAATGAACTCACCTGCTCTCGCTGAATAAAAGTAGTAACACGCGCTCTCATTTGGAGTAGGAGTATCAAGAGGAAACTGCAGGATTTTGAGCCATTCTCCACTTTAGTTTTAGGTGGGAATCTTTGATTTATTATGGGCGAGAATTTAGCTTGGCTCGCTTTTGTCCTCAAGTGTGCAAACACGCAGGTTTATCAGGAGACTTTTTAATATATATTTTTGGTATTTTGGGTTATTAGACTTTATCTAAATCTTAGGTATATATTTTTTGCATGACTCATTTTCTATTTTCTAAAAGCAGATTCTGACATGGAGACTCTTAATGCTTCGAGGATGTTTGGAATTTGCATTGTTTTTCAGTCCTGGTTTTGTAATGTATGTTGTATATACAATAATTGTCTGCTTCATGGATGATTCACCAAGTTTGACACTAAAGTGTAGAGTTTTGAGTGAGCTTCATGAATACTTTCAGTCATCTGAAAATCTATGAAATCAACAGAGGTGCATCATCACTGTTGCCACTGGTGATGTTTATATTTCAGTAACGAAAAGATCTTGTGGGTTTAAAAGTAAAAAAGCTTATTAAAAGTTAGTAATATAATAATAAATAATATAGTAATAATAAAAGATGACAGTATTGATTTGTGAGACAGTGACGTTTAGCTGATTAACATGTGTTTACTTTTATGAACTTTCACATTTAATGATGCCAAAGGATTTGTTTTACATTATTTACAAGCCTCTTTGAATTGTTTGTACACTTAAAATCCAGGTTATTACAAAAAATAATGCAGATCAGTTTCACTTGAGATGCTGTAGTAATGGTTGATGTTTGTTAATAGCAAAAAAAAACAACTAAGGTTCGTGAATGTTTTCTCTGCTTTGCATTTTTATCTAATTGTAGTTCTTTTGTGGCTGCATTCTGCAACAGTTGAACTGTCTGGGATTTACAGTATTAGAGCAAACATAGCTTTTACCCGTCCCAATCCGAGTTCTCTGATGCAACTTTTTTTTTTTTTTTTTAGATGACCCCGGTGGTTTGAGTAGTAGTTCTGTAATAACCAGAGCAACAAACTATATTTTTTAAATATATATACATTTAAATAATTGTTAGTGGTTTTAGTTAGTAAACTAAAAAGAAGCGGAGAGAAAAACTGATGTCACATACAGATCCAGTCAGAAGTTTACTTGCACTCATCAGCATAAATGTCATTCTTGCTCCATTCAATTTATTTGATCTGCATTTTATTTTTCTTTTTTTCAGGCAACTTTAATGGCTTTTAAGATAAGAATCAACTGCACAAGCTTGAGTCTATCTTGGGTTCTTTTTCTTTTTAAAAGCCCCACCTTAACTCCTCCAAACATTCTTCTTTTCTGTCAAAATCAGCTCAGGATTTGTCTCCCTAGATTTATTTTCTTCAGAAATCCTCAGGCTTGAAGGTGTTTATTTCTTTCCTCTCAGCTGATGTAAACCTACCCTGGTGTTACAAGATTGAGGGTTCCTGTGTTTTTTTTTAACCTCCTTATCAGTTTCCTGGATCTGACCATGGCAGCTGGAGAAAGATCTTTAAATCTGCTTTGTGTATTTATTAAATTAATCACAAAAAAAACCCCATGGCATTTATGCCCAGGATGAGTGTATGGAAATTTCCAAGCAGAACTGTACTTACAACTAAAGGAGTAAATGCATATTTTCATTCCATTAACAAATTCTTAAAAAAAAAAAAAAAAAACAGTGGGTGGGTAAATGTATTTGTCTCATTGAGACTGCGTGTGTGTGTGTGTGTGTGTGTGTGTGTATAGTCTCATTTTAACACTATTACTGAGCCGTCCCTGGTATGATTAGGGATGAAGTTCTGAATTGCAGCACAGACTGTTAGCCGTTTTCTTTCTTTTTGGGGGGGGGAAGAGGCGTACTGTAGTGGTCACTGACTCGGGATGTGGAGCTCTACGTCGTAGATGTTAATCCACACGCTGAATGTACTCCGATAGCCTCTAGCCCTGCCAACATCTGCTGTGCCTTGAAAGAATAAAGACTATAATAAAAACAAAAGAGTCGACATGTTTTTATGCATAAAACAAAGGAGGTCAGAAAAGCGGCGCTCCTCTCCGCCTCTGATGTCAGTTTGCAACGTTTCCTCAGTTCATCTCTGAATAACGTCATTAGCTGCATTTCAGAAAATACATTCAAAATATAACAGATGAGTCGTGTTAAAAAAAAAAAATCTAGACTTGTGGCACACGATTGGGAGGAAATTTATTACATTTTCTTCATCATAGATAACATTTGAGCTTTGGACAAATGTCTCATTTAGATTTTGGGATAAAAGTTGACACAAAAATAAAAGGAGAAAATTCAACAATGTAAAAGGCACCGCAAAAAGGATCTTCAAACATAAAGCTAATTGGCAGCTTGGATACAAGGACAAAAAACACAAGGAGGAATATAAAGATTTTACAATAAGGCATCTGGTTTACAGGTTCTTACATTATTTTTTTTAATAGGATATTTTTCTAATAGTGACTAAAAATTCTCTGCTCAGAAAAAACCCCCACAGTATCCAACAACATGTAGTTTCTACAGTTACTTCCAAAAAACACCAGAATAATTAAATTGGACCCACATCATCCCAATGTCACACTTTTCCTGTGTTCTTTAAACAATAGTTTTCAACATACTTCCCTCAAGTCTCCTGAGCTTGCAGCTTGTGCTGTAGTGTGTGTTTACAGAGCTCTCAGAACTCCTCTTACAAGGAATTAAACGCAGAATGTGTGCAGAAATATCTGCATTGCAAACATTCAGAATGTAGGCAGTACATACATTTTTCCCCAAAGTTTCATCTGAAATAAACCAATAAAATGGGCTTCCTAGTATCATGTAAAACCTTTTCTGAGGTATTCCTTCAAACTCTTAAGGCAGCGTGCAGATTGTACTGTTCAAGTTCAGAGATGTCACGTAAAGCAAGGCAGAGAGCTTGTTTTTAAAGCAAAATATTCCCCTTCTGCAACATTTTGAGCATCTTAGACAAAGAAATACACATGCTTACATATCAACTGATGCAGCAAATGGAAAATTCTCCATATGATGCATTACATCTAAACCCAACATTCAACAGAAATCACATTAATTTTAAGGCTTCCCTTTACAGGCCAAAGTTTTTCAGTCTTAGAAATTTAAAATACAATACCAAGCATGGTTTATGTGGTGTAATAAATAGCTGTTAGAATGCAGAGTTCTTCCATTATTGACCATGCAGATGTAGATAAGTAAGACTTGTCGCTGACTCGGCAGTGTGGTAACCCTCGCTCCCTGTTTGGTCATTCGGAATGCTGAGCTTTCCTCCCTCGCTCAGGTCCGGACCTGGAACTTTCCCGCTTTAGTCACATATTTAACCCCTTTAAATGGTTTGTACTTCTCTCCATACATGTCCAGACGACTCACTTTGAGACCTGAAAAAAAAAAGAGAGGGAAGCTAAATTGCAATGAATTTACTGCTACTTCAACCTTTAAAATCCTAAAATTAGTTCCATGGAATATTTGAGTATTTGGTTATTATAACATTTAGGCCCTGAAATAAGTAAGTGATTGACAACAACACTGATTTTGATGCATCATTTTCTTTCTATAATGAAAGAAAAAATATTTTTTTAAAAGACTCACTTCTGAGACCCTAAAGACAACAATGTCCGCTTCCTAAAATCTCCTGCAAAAATATTGTATGGTAATATTTTTTTTACTTTAAATATTCATATTTATAACGCTTATTATTATTATTTTCATGTAGTACTAAATAAGCAAACAAGTAATTTTCCTAAGTCCAAAATTAAATCTTAAGAGGCTACGATAGTTTTTGCAACATTACTCACAAAAAATTTGAGATATTTGGCTTTTCTGTGAAATTTCCAGATGAACCTAAACTTCATTAAAACATTGACGGGTTCACTTAATGTCAGCTTCTGCAAACATTTGAATGCTTTTCTAACTTTTCAATGTTTCACTTCTTTTTGCTGTTCTTTAATAAGATGCTGAACAACAAAATTCACAACAGGATTTAAACACCCCTCTTCATTATGATGCTCACATTCTCACATCATGAATTGTGAAAATTGTCACCATTTCGACACCTAAAAATGTCAAACTTCAGTAAAAGCTCAATTTTAGTTCCTGCTGATCTTTGATCTTTACCTGATATGGCCAGTTGTTGTATCTTCATATCAATGTTGATCGAGGGGTTCTCTTCAGGCTTCGGGGCCCCCGTCTGAATGCTGATACTTCCTCGCAGGTTGGGGAGCTTCTGGGGGTTAAGCTTCCCGACGTCCCAAAAGACCACCTACCACAGAACGAGTGCTTGAGGTCGGGATAGTACAACAAAACGCCGCTTTTATTCTCACCGTCAGGTTCTAACATCTGCACTGACCAGCCGGTGATTTATATAAAAATGCTTCACTGCCCTCCACAATTACTAGCATTTACTAGCAGACATTGTCAAATGTCTTTTGATTGATTCCTATTTTACTGCAACAGCATAATTATATTTTGAATAAGGCTTTATTTAGGAGTACATTTATTTATGCTGTGAGGGAAAATTATTATTTTTAATAAAAAAATAAATGGTGCCGACAACGTTCCCTCTAAAGCAAGACCCTCATTCCTTTTTTAACAGTAGGCTCATTGGGGACTTGTCTACATACTGACCCTTTGTTTCACACCAAACCCATTTTCAGCATTTGTTGTTAAAAAACTTAATCTAGTTTCAGCTCATAACGCATAAAAGTCCCAATAGGATTTTGAATCTCTGTGTTTATAATAGGACAGATAAGACAGGGATGCGTTTGAGTTCCTACCAGTTTTTACCTAAAGTACAGCATCTATTGCTAGCACAATAAAGTCAGTTACTCTTCATCGTGTATCACTGGTGAGGAAGGCCATGCTGGCTGATTACCTTGGTTGTTAAGTCAAAGGTGTAGGTTCCCTGAGTGGCTGTGAGATTGACACTGAGCACAGATTTAGGCATTGGAATAGTGACCGTCAAGCTCTCCACCGTCTTCCCCATGGTCTGCTTGGGTCCAATTGTGATGTCCAGACGACCACAAGAACCCGTCTCTAAGAAGCTGATGTTCTGCTTCACGTACACCGGAATGGCTACAAGACTGGGACAGGAAACACACACAGAGCAGGCCTCCGTCAGTAACGAGTGGACAGCACTTTGTTGACAGCAAAAAAAAAAAAGCTCTCTACTGGATGCTATGGTATATTCTCTAGTTTTGGAGAAATACTCCTATGTTCAGTGGAAGATGAGGCTAAATGCAGGGGAAAGTTTTAAAATTGATGAATAGACATTCGCCATCCAACCTGACTAATCTTGAGAAGACTGGGCAAAAAAAATAAAAAAAATCATCCTCTAGGTCAGGACTGCTCACTTACATGTTAAAATGGGCCAGATTTTCTCACACAGAGATTTCACAGGGCCAGACATCGTCTTTGGCCTGCTCAAGTAAGAATTACAACTCAGGAGACAAAACAATCCGCTGCATCAAGGGTTTACTACACGTGTTGTGTTCATGGTCCTAACAATTAAAAGAATTGCAATTTCTGCTCTAAATGTTCAACAAAATAGTAGGAGGCGTAATTTTGACAAAAAGTGGTTCCAAAATGTAATAACTACCTAAAATATTAGAGCTTGAGACAAAACATAGAAAACTCAAGATGGTTTTGTAAGTCAATGTACAACACAGGGACATCTGTGCTTACTTTTGAGAGCTGACATGATACGACATGAGCCTGAAGTTTCCATCTGGCGGGATGAAAGACAAGACGTGCTCCGACTCCCAGCGCTTAAAACGCACGCACGGGTGGAAACTCACGTCATCAAGGAGTCGTGGATTCTTAAAAGATTAGGAAAAACTTGGTTAAAGGCACACCGTGTCAAATTTAACATCTACTGTATGGTGAAATAAAACAGACCCACCATGAAGGACAGGGTGAGATCAGGCATCCCAGTGAGCTTCACACAGGCCTCAATCACACCCTGAATCTCCGCAAAGACAGTTGTACCTGGAGAAGACACGATTCTAGTTACATTCTGAAATACATTAAAACCTTTAGCAAATATATTCAATGAGATTGTTAAATAAGCTGATTTGTTTCACCCGATTTGTCCAGAATGGCATCGATTTCCTCTATCACATCGAAATAAGCCTCATTATTGGTGTATTTAACACCTGCCCGCCTCCAGGGAACATTAGACAACTGGCCTGTAGGCAACGTTCCCCCGACGTTGCTACCTCCTGGAAAACACAGGACGTAATTAGGAATAAAGACTTTACATACGGTTTGGCTCTTACTGCCTCAGCTGACTTCTGATTTTACCTGTGAGCGTATTTACGACCGATCGCAGGATGGTCGGAGGCCTTATCATCTCCTTGAGGACGTTGGACTCTGTTGCCAGAGGAAACCCGTTGTCCAGCATCTCCTCCAGAAGCTCGTAAACAGTCACCGTGTTCTCCTTGATCAAAACCTCTGAGCAGTCACCAAAGTAATCCTGTGGATAAAGAAGAAAAATGTCTCACGGAGGTCCGAACAGCCTTCTCGGCTCCAGGGGTCAACATGTGGAATTTCTTACTGGCAAAACAGAAAATGAACTCCGACTGGTGTCTCTTTAGATTAAAACTGAAGCAGGTTTTTCAGTTTTTAAATTGTGGGTCTTAATGGACTTTATTCCATATCCTTGTCTAACTATTTTATTCTGTAAGAAACTGAGGTTTAAGTTTTTATTGGTTGCAAGGAATAATCATTCAAATTGATAGAATTAAATCATGCAAAGCCGACAACAATAGTGGTATGTTTGCAGAACAATTCCTGTTTTCCGCACCAAAACAGAGCTTCGTTGAAAAAAGGAGAAGCACAACAAAACAATTTGATGCATCATGAATAAAACCACATGCACATGATTCCAATCTGTTCTCCTCTGCATGCAGTACATAAGTGAAGGCGTGAGGAGTTAGTGGTATCGAGGTATAACATTGTTATAAAAAATTTATGGTTTTGAAACCACTAAATTGTTCTGTAACATTGTTCCTATGTTGGTGAGTTCTTTAAATAAAATGCCAGAGAAAGTTCAGGAGTGACATGGGTTTCTTCAGCTTTATGGCATATAGAGAAAAATAAGCACTCTCCCTTCCCCCACTTGTTGCTGTGTACTATTTGGATCTATTCCCCAAACCCGTCACAACCTCCAAGTCTTCTGTTAATGCTTAAAATGAGACATAAAACTAACAGTGAGGCATATTTATTTATATTATCCCTCATCGTTGGAACATTCTTCCTTAAGATCGCCTTTTATATTTATGGATTTGTTTTTATTTTATTTTACAATCTTTGCACATTTCAGTATTTACTTCAGGTGCTGTTCAATTGGACACAAATTTGTTTAATCAGTTTTTCATCCCTAGTAATTATTTGATTTGTCTACCTATTTTTTTATCTACTGAATTTCATCATAGATAATATGTTATTTACAGCATGCTAGTCCATCTGTTTTTAAATGACTTGAATACATTTGTGAGCATGAAAAATGCTCTATAATAGGACTGATAATGTAAATGAACAAAGACATGTTTTAATTTAGCAGCAAGAATAATCTCTGCTTTTCACACCTCACAATCAATACACATTAGAATCTAATTCTAGTCCATTGCTGCAAATGTGTTTGTAGTTGTAATGTGTGTAAATATTTTTAATAAATATATGGCTAATACAATGCAAAATACATTTTTCAAATGCAACACAGGAAACAAAGAGTGCAGGGAAAAAGATTCCAAGTAAATATTTGCATAACGACCTCCACCCTAAAACCACCGTGTAACACTCAGCTAACATCTGTTGTCATCTGTTTGTTAGGGTCATAAAAAGGTGTGGGCTGATTGTTTAGTTATGCTTCTCCCTTTTTCAAAGAATAAAAATCTTAATACAAAAGTACTACAGCTCAATGGCATGATCACAAAAATTAAAACAAAAAACTGCATAACCGATCTATATGTACATTTTAAAAAATACAAAAACAGCAACTATCCATTCTGTTGCAAAAAAATAAAAAATAAAAATTATTATTACAGGTATAATCAACTATAACAGTTTACACTCCCACCTGAAAAGTATCTGCCACCCTGTGCAGGAACTCAATGACAAAGAGTGGGGGGACTTCAGTCTGGGTAACTGAGAGGAAGAAGAGTTTGCCCCTGTAGATAGAGATGAGATAGTGGTGTGGGGTCTGCAGCACAGGGGCCACATTCTCTGGGTCCCCTGCCTTCTCCTTGGCCTCCAAAAAATAGTCACACACACTCCTGCTAATGACACTCTTCCAGTGCTTCTCCAGGAAGATGTCTCCAGAGTGGCTGATCAGAAACAGGCTGTTGATCATCTCAGCTGGGACAGTGATGAGGATTGTTGTTGGTTTGCTGCTGAAAAAGTTCCATAGACCAACACAGCATCAGCAGACTGACAAGCATAACTTTTTCGCACGGGTTTTATAGTAACTTACTCTAATTAATACACGCAAAATGTTATTATTTCAAGTTTTTAGCCAGCTTTACTTCCTGTTAAGTCTGTGAAATTAACTTTCGCATCAGTTAGTTGACCTCTCGGTCTGGTTAGCAGTCGGACTTCGCACATATTTACCAGCTTTACTTTTAAAAATAAATTAATCGAACACTTACAAGTGTCATGATTATTCTAAAGTTTTAAACATGACATATTAAAATGAAAGTTGTAAGACTGTACAAAGTTTACCTGCTAACTGCAGCTGATAGTGCTGGCAAGATTTCTTCTTCTTCTTCTATAGCGTTTTCTATTAGTTTTCAAACTTTGTGTATTACCGCCATCAACAGGACGGAAATGTAATTCAGAAATTCATTTTTCCTATGTATCTTCAAATCTTAAAATAACAAAATTATATACATACTTATACACTCACGCATACACCCATACATACATACTAAATCCTCTCAGCTAACTTTGTATCGCTGGCAAGATTTGATGGAGACGCCTGCAGATGTTTGCCCACGTAAACACAACTGGATCACGTGTAAAAAAAAAAAAAAAAAAAAAAAAAAAAAAGTCAGAGTCACAAAATAAAGCCTACTTAATTTTTTTTAAAGTGTTCTAATATTTCCATGGGTCTTTTACAGATTGGAAAAACAATAGGTGTAGTAGACTGACTACCTTAAAGATTTGTTCCACCTCTTTTATGATCAGGCACAATTTGTGGGCAGCTATGAGCCGGCGCCTTGCGTTTGGCTGTGGAGAGCTTATTCCCTAAGTAAAGTCTTGCAGGTATTATTTGTAGTTCCAATAGTCGTAAACACTTAATTTACTTTCAAGGAAATTCGCAGACTTTGTACTACGTTATCTTTTTAAGGCTATTTTTAAGAAGTTCAATGATTTTGAAGCTTATAAAATTCAAAATCAGTGTGTACCCTTCACATAATTAAAATTCATTTGTCACTGAAGAAAACAATTGTATAGGAAACAAAACACATGTACAAATAAACAAACATGCACAAATCGGAAAATAATAAATTATTTAATAAATAATAAATATAGCAATTCTTAAATAAACAAATACATTTTATTTAACAACAAGTGGAGATGTTGTGAATGACTGTGGATGTGACACAAAGATTAAAACATACGAAGACCCAGTAAAATACATTCTTAACCTTTGTATAATTATTAACTTAAATTATGTATTTCTTTAAAACGGCTCAACTTTTAGCTGTCGGTGCCTGCGAGTCCTTACTCGCGGTTTAAAGTCAAGACACACGTAGTCTGACCGCTTTTCGTAAGGTGATTGCAACGTGCTCAGTCTGAACAGCCATGGCTTCTGATGAACCCAAAGCAAAGAAACTCAAACTTTCCGAGAATGAAAAGACAGAGTCTCCGAGCAAAAAGGCTGCTGCCGAACTAAGGTGACTAAAATCCGCTGTGACTGCTCTTCTGTTTTTCAGCAACACGGGACGAAACAGCGTTTACCCGAGTTGTGATTTGTGCGCCAAATCAAGTGTTGTGTTAAGCGTTACCCCGGGTGCAACAGTTTAGCCATTTATGTAACGACTTTGCACATTTGTGCAGTGGTGTCTCCAGTCTGTTAGTGTTCCTCAACCAACGCTGTGGAAATAGTCCTGCTGCAAAGTGTTTTTATCTTGTTATTCTTTAACACCGACAGCTAAGATTTAACCATTAGCCGCCCCTTAAGGTTAACAGTGAAGGCTGCGCTAGCTGGGAAAATATTTAACCTTAGTTCAGCATGACCAGCTGCAGAAATAAATGCCCGGACCGGTGTCCTGGAGACTGTCCACGCAGGATCCATCCTGCGCCAGCCTCCAAAGACAACAAAGGACAGCCAAGCGATCACGTGGTCTGCATTAGACAATGTTATCATTCTTCTTTCTTCTTCCGTTTCACTGTGAAGAAATCAGATCAGTCTAATTCATATAAGCAGCCGTTATCGGGACGCTTCTCACGAGGGTTGAAGCCAGTAAAATATAGCAGGAGTCTGAGAAGCAAGCCAATCATCGGGCGGAGGCAGGTTGCAGTGGCCCTTCCTTCTTCAGATGCCTCCAATCAGTCAGTCCCCAGTAGGAGGAGCTGTATATGCAGGGAAAAGACATCGATCCGCCTGCACGCTGAACTGAGCTCAAATTGTTTCTTTCCACCCACCCCCAAAGCTTAGCCTTTCCAGAACCGTTTTTTTTTTAAGGTTGCTCAACAGGTCTGTCAGTGTCTTGCTGGTGCATACATACCGGGAGAGAAGAACACCATGTCTGCTGTGAGGTAAGAGCATACTGATGGAGGTACAACCAGCAGAGCAGATGTGGAGGTAGGCATGGGCTCTGGGTTAGTGTAATTGGCTGCACAAGCCCATTAATCATCAGACTGCATACTACCAGATGGATGTGTTGAGGGAGATGATAGTAAGGGTGTGGTGTCCTCTGGTTAGATGTCATTTTCAGATTTTGGTGCGCCTCTCTGTAGCTCTGGTGACCGGTTTCTGAAAAGCTTTCATGTTTATCAGAGAGGCTTCCTGGCAGCACATGTTCATATGGAGCGAGCATCTGTCAATGGCACTTGCCATCTGCAGTTTTCTCACAAACACTGACAAGTTTATGGAAACGGCGAGTAGGCTCAGGCTTGTAGGAGCGAAACAAGCGCCATTACTAATCTGACTTTGTATTACTCATATTCTTATTCTCTCTGGCCTGCTTACTCATAGTAAATCCAGGGGCGGTAACTTGTTAGTTCTTTCTGTTCTCAGAGAGTAGAAGTTACACCATAGCCTTTCTTTCTGTTAGAGGTTACCTAATTGCCTAACAGGTTTTAGGTGCTGGTGTTATTACATGACACAAAGTGCAGACGTGTAGTTTAGCAGCTTTTTTTCTTCTTCTTCTTCTTGTCTGTTGGCATCACAAGACTATGATCTTCTCAGATGGTCAACCCCTGCGGTTAGTTTTGTTGTCTCGGAAAAAATGCAGAAATATGCAGTTTTCTTCTGTCAGTGGACTGGCTCGCTGCGAGTGTCATAATATAATGACATGCATGATTGCCCAGATCCTCATCACTGACCACATACATCTATTTTTTTCATGAATGCTGTATAAACATCTGCTTTATTCGAACTATTTCTGCTTTTCTCTTGTGAGGTTACTGTTTTTGCAAAAGTATTACTGCACACTCAGGGTTTTTATTTTCTTCCGAATATGAAAAAAAAATTGTCTCCACTCTATAATGAGCTTTGTAGCTGTTGTTATATGTAATAAACTTTAATTTAGAAAAATGTTTTTAATGCATTATTTAAAAAATACAGACATATGATAAATATTATGCACATTTAATTGTATATAAATACTTGAAATAATCATTAATAAAAATATTTCTAACAACAAATGTCTTTCAGCAACATATTTTAATAATTTAAATAAAAATATTTAAATAATGTAATGGTTATGTTTCAACATATGAATAGTGTTATTTTTAGATTTGTTAAATTATTTATCAAGCTTTCTCTCTCAAAACCGGTTTTGTCTGAGGATCCTTACAGTTTGTTAATCAGTGGTTAAAATGTCAACCATGTTTCTGTTTTTCTTGCAGCTCTAACTCGCTCTTTGGGATGGGAAACCCCTTACTCGACATCTGTGCTGTTGTTGATAAAGACTTCTTGGACAAGTAAGTTCAAATAATAAAACAATACAAAAAAAAAAAAAATTATTTTCCCGTGCAAGTGGCTTTTATTGATTGTTGCTGCAAATGTTCTAAATAGGCAAAACAAAATAAGTACGCAATAAGCGACTCCAGATCAATTGACATCCAGCCTTTTGTTATCAGTGAGGTCACAGGGAGATTTTAGACAAAAGAGATTCATTTAGGCCTGTGATCGATAAGGAAGGAAGCCAATAAGCACAGAAAAATCAGCTGATCCATTGCTTTAATGCATCCTGAACATGAATTAGCTGTCAGTCCATGGCTCTGTGTTTTGGTACAGTATTCCTGCAAAATGATTTACTCTATCAGTCCAGAGACTAATCTGAGTCTTGAATCTGCCCTGAGGGCTTGCTCTCTCAGTCTCCAGTGGACCAGATTTAATAGGGCAAAGGGCTTCTTTGGTTTCCATCTCCGTGTCCAGTCAGAAGCCCCTTGCGTAAACTCCTGGATTAGAGCTGAACCGACCAGCATCAGCTCTAATTCGGTCTCACTAAAGCAGGACTAAAACTGCACTTTAATCCCCAGCAAACCTTTGTGTTTCTTTCAAGGAAATCGCTCTCTAATTAGCCCATTGATTTGGAAAAAGACTTCTTATGCAGACAGAAATGGATTTACTTTGTGATATGAATACTGTTGGATGTTTTAGGAAATGTATTTTTTGCAATCTTTTGCAATAATTAATATTATATTCCTTCTTTTTCCCTTTTTTAATCATCTGCAGGTACACTCTGAAGCCCAATGATCAGATCCTGGCTGAGGACAAGCACAAAGCACTGTTCGTATCTCCCGTGTTGCAACATTTACTGTAGAGTATCTACGATATTAGCACCATCACACACGTGATCTTGTGTCACGGTTTTTTGCACAGCGAGCGAAAAATGCGTCCGAATTCATCCTGAGTTTGCGCCTCTCTGTTCTGGAGAGGGCCAGCCAAAACAGGCACACACAAGAAAGCTGCTACCACTGACCTCTGTTCCTGCGCAGACGGCCAATGGCAGCGCAGCGAACTGAGCAGAGTGAGACGGTCTCGTCCAATAACAGAGCGGGACACTTCACCTCCCCAGTCCCGCCGAGACCAGATCCACAAAACAAACATTTAACAGCAGGAGATAAGAGACCAGAATGTGACAGTTTTTTCACACTGATCTGGACTGACTCTCTCTCTTTTTGTTCCTTATAAATTAGAAATTATGTTGGTAGACATTTCAGATCTAAATCTTTTGGTTGATAAATGATTTAAAATTAATCCTCTCTTCTCTGTATCTGTGGAGCAGAAGCTGTTACTCTTTGCACCTCCTTGTTCATCCTGTCAGATTTTCTCATAATTATTTCTGAGAGCAGCATCATATTGACTATGTATATATAAATTTTTCGTACAACAGACAACTAGATGTTTTTCCCCGTCTGCTTCATCGCTTCCCTTCTCTGACCCTTCACTTCCTCTCAGGACCTTTACCAGCAGTGGGGTTGTTGCTGTTCCTAATAATACATCTGAAAACACACACTTGACAGCGCGAAGGCGACTGTTCTTCTGCAAACTGAAATATATGAGTGAAATAAACAGGCTGTAGCACAAAAGGGAAACATGAAAGCACGGCTGTGACGCATTACATAACTGACAAAAATGACATGGATTGCATCATCAGCAGTCGGTCATGCGTGTGTTGTGCATTAATTTTGAGAAAAGTATGACGCTGCTTTTTTCAGAGATGCCATGTTACAATGTTCCTGGCTTTCCAGTCACAGCTGTTATCAGACAATCTAGAAAGGGGCACAGACGAGTCATTAGTATGTTATAAAAAGATCTGAATACGTTGTTTAAATGGTGATGAGTAATTCTTGTTGGCCTAATCAGTGATGCTTCAATAAGAGACACCACTGGTTTTAATTTTCGCTGTGGCATAAAGCTGACATCACACACCAGCCGATTTCTGTTAGCTAGTCTTCAACTTGGGTAAGACAAGAGAACATTCTGATAAGGCATTAATGTGATCTTAAATCAGAAAATTGCTTCTCACCTAAAGTTGCTCAAATCTACAGTAATGACCATAATGTGCTGTTGACAAACAAGGCTGGACTTTGTCAGACAAGGGAGGTACAATAAAAATCTGTAAAGGTCACTATTAGAGAACTGCTGTAATTATCTCAGGAGTAGATTGTGCTACTTTAGTCTTTTCAGCCTCTTCTCCACTAGAGCACCTTTAACCACTTCTGGCCCAACCTGCCCTGACCAGATTCATCTCCATTAGCATGTCTAATAGTAGATTCTATATGGCTCTTCTCTGTTTTTGTGCATATTGCGCAAAAATGTTTTTGCTTGACAGCTGTCCGCATTCGTTGATTGGCTCGTGACTTACTTCACTGAAAACTCGAAACAGCATTTCTCATCTAGATTAGCGGTGGACCGGCAAACAATGCCGTTTGCTGTCAGACATAACTATGAGTTTAATCCCGAGCACCGCCAGGAGCAGACGCGTGAACCGTTGGACCGGAATGGCCGTGATTTAGCAGCGCTGCAAGCAGAAGGTCTCTCAGAAGAACGAGCAGCAATAAGGCAGAGAGACACAGTTCAGCTCTGGTCAACCTTAACGTCACAGTTACAGTTTTATGTTGACCAGCATGAAAATCTGAAACTACAGATCCACACCACATCTGGTGTGGTGTGCATTTTATTCTGTGTTTGTTTTAAAAAAAAAAAAAAAAAAAACAAAGTTCATGCAAACATTGCACGTTTTAAAAAATAATCAGCTGATCTCAATAGTTTTCATTAGACTTTGACCAGCAGTGAAATTCTATTAGACAAAATTAAATATCTATATCTGGACTTAATTATGCAAACAAAGCTATGATGATATACTGAAGTGTGCATTGTTAAATAACTTTCATATATAGATTTATTACTACAGCAAGTAATTTTCTGATGTATTCTCTCTTTATTATCTTTTTGTTGAAAACTAAGTGGATTAAAACATCCCCCAGATCTCGTTTAAGGATTTGTCTTGGTACCAGAGATGAACACATCTGGTTTTACTGGTCGACGCAGATATTCTTAGAGGTTTGATTAAGGCTGATTCCAATTTTCTCTCTAAAGATTATAACCTAAATAAGCTAAATGTGAGTGGCATCAACCACAAAAGAAGGAAAACATGTTGCTGGTTTCTTGATAGATGTAGAAGTTTTGAATCCAGGAGATAATCTTTGTTTATGAAGCAAATCCTTGTTCTGATTTTTAATAGGCATAGAAAATGAATATAGTGCTTTGATGTATTTACAGAATAAAAATGGGGTGAAAAAAATTTGATTTTTCAACATTAAAATCTCTGCATTGATATAAACTTGACGTTGTATTGGTTACTCTTGCTTTTATGAATAAATTCAATTTTTTTTTCACTTGTCTAGATTTGATGAGCTTGTAAAGAAATTCAAAGTAGAGTATCACGCCGGGGGAGCCACTCAGAACTCGATTAAGATCGCCCAGGTCAGTCACACACACTCTGATGTCACAAATGCTCGTTTCTGTGTGGAGATTTAAGTTGGCCAGTGCTAATCTAAGCTGTTGCGGTGACCCACAGTGGATGATCCAAGAGCCCCACAAAGTCGGCACGTTCTTCGGCTGCATTGGGAAAGATAAGTTTGGAGAGATCCTCAAGCAGAAGGCGGAGGAGGCCCATGTGGACGCTCAGTACTACGAGCAAGACCAAGAGCCGACAGGGACGTGTGCTGCTTGCATCACCGGAGATAACAGGTCGGTGATTAAAAGGAGAGTTGTAAGGCGTGTTAATGATGAATGTCTGATTATATTATTTCTGTCTCCCAGGTCTTTGGTAGCTAACCTAGCGGCTGCTAACTGTTATGAGAAGGAGAAGCATTTAGACTTGGAAGAAAACTGGGAGCTGGTGGAAAAAGCTAAAGTCTACTATATTGCTGTGAGTCTATTAACCTACCAAGGGGTTTTTTTAGAGCTTCAAAATTAGGACACTTAATGCCCAGTGAGTGTCTAATTTGTATGAGTGCTGCTGCTGCAAACTGAGGACACAGATATCCACCCATGCAAAGGCAGAATCCTTTTAAATACGGTGCAATCAGACTAATACAGGCTTAATCTCTGAATTAAAATCAGTTTTACCTAAGAGGATTTGTTGTATCTTTTGCATATCTTTAATAATTAAAGACGGAGCAGTAAGTCTCTTGAGGAATAGCATCCAAACACAGCAGCTGTGGAGCTTCTGCTCCACTTGGTCCTAAAATTAGTGAATGCTCAGCAGTTGCTGTCCACAGTTGCTGAGATTGCTTTAATCTATATGCATAAATGCTGGGAAATATTTTTAGTTAACCAGTTAAAATCTCTTCTAGTAGCTTTAATGAGTTACTTTATCTCTAATTGAAGTGGAGATGAAGTGCAGTTGACAGGTTTCATAAGTACGTTCACAATGCAGGGAGGAGAAAAGCAAGAGAAGGACCTAAAGAGAAGGATGGAGCAAAACAAACAAGAAACAAAAAAAACTAAAGCGACTGAGGGTGAAGATAGATGTGTAAGGTGAAGGAAAGTTAAAGCTTAATCAACGGTAAAGCTAAACAAACACAATAAAGGTTGGAGTGAAAGTGGGTTGAATTACTGGAGAGAAAATCTAACTTAATAGTAAAGTTAGACTCAATGGATTAAAAAGATATCTTAAGTTTTTGCTTTTTTTATCATTTTAATTCTATTCATCTTCCTGTCTTAATCAAACAATTGTACTATTAATACAGGAAAAGAGGATGGGGAAACAATCTGAGTCTTCAATTGAGGACCTAAATTTAGGAATATTATTGATATTAGGTGTAAAAGTAGGAGATTAGTCTTGATTTTCTGTCTGTTAAAATTAGCCCTGTCCATTTATTGTTGTAAAAGATTCATTAGTTGCTCTAGATGTCCGGCCTGTTTTAAGAATGGTGTGATTTTCCAGGGTTTCTTCCTGACTGTGTCTTTGGAGTCCATCCTGAAAGTGGCAAAGCACGCTTCTGAAAAGAACAAGCTATTCTGCATGAACCTTTCTGCACCTTTCATCTGCCAGTTCTTCAAGGACAACCTCATGCAGGTTATGCCTTACATCGACGTGTTATTCGGCAACGAATCGGTAAGACAGTGATTACCACATATTGATCTGTTGTACTTGATGTAAATCAGAATCATGATTCTCTTATATTTGCTTATTCAGGAAGCAGCAACGTTTGCTAAGGAGCAGGACTTTGAGGTGAGTGGACTTTCTTCTGCGTTTTCTTGTTTTTTGTGCATCCACTAACAGGTTCTGTTAAGTTGTTGTTTTCTTTTACTTTTTTTTTTCAGACTAAAGACATTAAGGAGATTGCCAAGAAAGCCCAGGCATTACCCAAAGTTAACACAAAGAGAAAGAGAATTGTTGTATTTACCCAGGGAAAGGACGAAACTATCATGGCCCACAGTAAGATATTCTTTCTCTTCATGGTTTTGTCTTTATTCTCTATTTTCATGTTCCCAGACTAAAGTCTCGTCTGCTTAGGTGATAAGATTGAGACATTCCCTGTCCTTAAGATTGACCCAAAGGACATTGTTGACACAAATGGTGCAGGCGATGCTTTTGTTGGAGGTAAGAATATTTGACTTTGCGTATCTCTTGTTTTACCTGTGCAGTCATATTAATGTTGTCCTCTGGGTGGTGCAGGCTTCCTGTCTGGGCTCGTCCAGGAGAAACCTCTGGATCAGTGCGTCAGGGCAGCACATTACTCTGCTAATGTCATCATCAGACGATCAGGTTGCACCTTCCCAGAAAAGCCTGACTTTAAATGAGGAACGCCGCAAAGCTTTTCCTTCAGCCTGAAAACCTCATAACCCACACTGCCTCCGCTTGTCAGATCCCCATTGTTTTTATGTTTTTTAATTGGTCAAATAATGTCAATTCTTTTTAAAGCGTCTGCATGTCTTTACTTGCCTGTTGATGTTTCGTCTGTCTCCGTTTTGTCCTCAAGAGGTCAGCAGAGGACCATTCAGCCAAGATCAAAGGGTTTTTGTTTTTTTTTGTACTTTTGATGCTGACAATTAAGAAAATAGGGTTGCAAGTTTCTATTTTTCTTTATGCAAAAAAATCCAATACCTTTTTCTTGTTGGAGTTCCTCCTCCAGCGTCTAGCTGCGCAGACACCTCGCGGACGTGGCTACTAGCACTCTTATGTCGTCTCTCGAGTCTGCAGCCACTTTCAGAGACTGACTTCAAGCACAAATGAGGACTACAGAGCAAAACGTCACTATCACGATGGGCTTTTGAAGATATATCTCTGAAACTTTCAGCGAGGATTTTAGATAAGTGTTTAATCTGCTTTCAGGAGTTGAGAAACCAAATGTTTTTATTTCTAATGCACAATTTTTAGTCGCAGCAAAGCTTCCACCACAGCTCATCCTGTTTAAACGGGTCAGTTTAACGTGTTTTAGTTGAGCTGTGGGCCTTTTTTTTCTTCTGTTAGTCCTGTCTCTGAAATTACTACACGTGGTGCTGATTGAATGAGCATAGCTCTGGTCCTGGACTATGAACCAAAATTAATGATTTTGGTAAAGTAATAGTAAGTTTATTGCAAAAAGCATCTGCAGGAGCAAGATGTCTTCATGCCCTAAGGGAAATACTTAAACTGGCTGAAACCGTTTTGTTCTGTTCATTGCAGATATAAATTTGGAGCATTTATCATGACATTAATTTCTTAAAATGATCTCTAAACATTGAAATATTTTCATTTGGATTCATTTCAGAGTGTGTATTATGAAAGGTTGAATCCTGGTTAAAACTTCTGAAAACAAACTACTGGACTAAATCATTTTATTTTGTCTTTGTTATAAAGTGATGTTTAAATCAGGCAGCACTCCATCTGATGGAACAAGGCCTCAACGTTTCCTATGTCTCAAGAAAACAACCTCATCATGTTCATAGGAAAAATACTAAACAAATAATTTTAAAAGACCGCTTTGTGCTTTAATGATAATTTTTTTTTTCTTTCTGCTGAAGAGCAGAATCGCCACAGCATGATGCCACCTCCACCATGTGCCATTACAGCCAGGGTGTGTTCAGTGTTATTGTTAACATCTTTAATTTATACATTCACACTTTTAATTCTTTAAATTATTAATAGTTTAGAATTTTCTTTTTGTTATTAAGATATTGCACCTCCACAACCTGACCGTGACTTAGCTTAATCAGTTTTACATGTGATTACTTGATGACTTTCTAATCAGTATTTTGTTACTTCTGGGCATTTTTTCAACCATTTGACTTAAGTGAGAAAAACAAAAGATTACCTGAAGTTGTTAAACCTGTTTTGTGGCACTGGTATTTATGTTCATGTGGAGCTAAGCTTAAAATACTTAAAACACCTGTATCTGGTAAATGTAAACGGCATTTCAAAGAGGTTGGAGTTGTTGGACGTTGTCTCAATGGGCATTGAAATGAACACTGACTGTTCATTTATTTTCTTAAAGCCGCCCTGGTCAGGACTGATCAGGAGAATGGAAAATGGATGTTGTTTTTTTAATCTGGTTTAAAAAAAGAGATGAGGAGGAAATTTTTGGAAGAAAACCACAGGGTAACTTTATTATACAGCCAAACAGCGTGAACAATTTCTACCTGTATTAGATTAGATCATGTTGAGAAAATTCTAATTGAACAGCTCTGACTATTGACAAAGTTAATACATTTTCTTTAGAAAAGTGCAGTTTCAGAGTAATGGAGAATATGTTTCAAAACTTGCCTGCTGGGAATGTTTCTCCATTTGAGGCTTCTCCATGTCCAGATGCACCAAAAAAGCCTTATGTGACCTTTTCTTTCTGGTCTCAAGTGTTGCTCAAGTTGTCCCATAACAGTTGCAGACTGTGATATTTGAAAATGAATAATAAAATTCAATTTAATTTTGCCAATTTCATTTGAACTTGATTATTTATGTCTTAAAGTCTTCTAAAATCCTTCTAACATGGTTTTTAGTAGACATGTGAATGAAATCTAAATTGGGGTCACTGCTCTTTATTAATACAGAAATAAACATCAAAATACTGTAAGAACAAGCAATTGGTTGATAAAAGCACATAATCTTAAAGTTTATTTTAGCCGAGGCCATGTTTAACTATCTGTCCATTGCACTGCAGATTCAGATAATCTTTCATGAAACACCTGAAAGGTATAATAGCAGAAAGTTGTTGCATCTCTTGTCCTAAAAATGATTTTTCTTGAGTTTCTGCATGGAAGCAGTTTTTAATCTCTCTCGTTTGTTGTATTTATGATTACTTGAATTTTGTATGTGTCAGAAAGGAAGCCAGTCTCTGCCAAAGCTGATTTATACCTTTTTAAGTACATTACCAATAAAACAAAATATCTTCATATAGCAAACACCATAATGTTAAACTAAAGTGGATAGTAATTCCATTCACAATATAAAAAGTAAATGTTAGATGAAATGCGTAACTAAGATATTACCGCAATGACTTACTTTGGGAAAGAAAAGCAAGGAGAAACGTAATATAAATGCACATACATAATTATGAAAACTAAGCAAAACAACAACAAAAAACAGTATTTTTGATTTGATTTGATTTGATATTGTCTGGTCTCAAAGCAAGACGTCCACTGACACAAGCAGAGCTCAGATGTCTAATATAGCCTGAGGTCAGTATGAAAATACACAACCTGATTTTAGAGTTCAAATCTGCAAAGCTGTCCACATGACTGAGAACTTGGACGTGTAGCTGAAACGTGTTTTAGTTTTAGTGTGTTGTACATGTATCGCAGTGTGTTTGTCATCAGTGAGTGTATGATTACTGAGTTATAAAAGGAACGAAGGTGCAGAAGAAGAAGCAAGAACTGAAGGAGAAATGTTTTTACTGCAATAAACCAAGGTAAGCCTGAGTGATTTATATTGCGAACACATTGGACTGGGGCGGCTTTAGGTTTTTGTCATGTCTGGCTAAGTTTATTACACACTGACTTGTACAGAATGTACTCTTAGATGGTGGTCATTGTATTTGTATGTCTGTACAGAATGTCTCTTAGGGATCCTCCATATGAACCTCCCTCCGTCTCTGAACTACAGGAGTTCTTGCTGGCAGACAGACGCCCAACTGGTCATGTCAATCAAGTCTGGCCTAATGTTTATATAGGCAACGAGTAGGTTGACCCCTATTAACATGCATGGACATGTGTAAAGTAACATCCTGCATCCTTACTACAGACGTGAACCTGTGATCATGTTTCAGGGTGGCAGCACGTGACAAAGGAGCTCTTCACAGTCTGGGTGTTACGCACATCGTAAATGCTGCTCATGGGCCTCCAACACCCGGCAATGGTCCCTGCTTTTATGTCAACACTGGCCCACGTTTCTACAGAGACATGAATGTGGATTATTATGGGGTGGAGGCTGATGACGCAACAAACTTCATCCTCAGTCCTTACTTCTATCCAACAGCGCGATACATCAGAGCTGCACTGGCAATGGGAGGCAAGTCAGCACACTTAGAGTTGCGCAGTGTGTAAAGCCCAGCTTGCTTTATATCAGTGCTTATTTCACAAACACAACCAAACAATCAATTGGTTAGTGTGTAAATGTAAAAATAACCTGGTTGCATGTGTGTTCAAACCTTTAAATGGACACTTTATTGAAACACTGTTGGTTCCATTATCCAAAGCCAACAGAAGACCAAAAGCATTTGATTGAACAGATGCCAGGATGACAGTAAAAAGTTCCATGTATACATGCTCTATGCCATTTTGGTCTGTCCAAAGTTCAGTTCAAGCAAATACTACCAGACTGCGATTTGGAGAGTTGAAAAAGCAAACAGGAGTTGCATTTTGTTTGCTGCAAACAAACAAAATCCAATGTTTGTATTTGGAAGACCAAATGCAAACAAACATTGTTAGTCATATTTTAAGGTTGTGTACATTCATGCAACAAGGGTGTAGCATCTTTTTTGTTTTTCTTTTTTTTTTTTTTAGATTTGTTTTCAGTTAAACTGAAAAGGATAAATATCACAGAAGCTGTAAAAAGTTTTGAAATAATGACCGGGGTCTAATTTTTTTACAAACCTGGCAGTTCAATTTGCCAAATTGAACTGCCAAATTGAACCTGGCAGTTCAATTTGGCAGATCCTACATTACTGATGTTTATGTGTACATATGAATAAGATGAAGGCAATAGGTAACATTTGTGTCCCAGGAAGGGTGTTCGTACACTGTCTGATGGGAGTGAGCCGCTCTGCAACCCTGGTGTTGGCCTTCCTGATGATCACTGAGGGCCTGCGGCTGCAGGAGGCTGTGGCTGCTGTAAGGCCACACAGAGACATCTGTCCCAACCCAGGCTTCTTGCTGCAGCTGCGTTGCCTTGACATGAGCCTAGAGAGGGAGAGGAGAAGAAAAAGACAGGCGCAGGCATTGTAAAACCACACTCGTACATAAATTAAGAAATTAGCATTAACCCATTAAGGCACCAGGGCAGACACGCATCTGTGTTGCTCCAGAGGTCATTTAACCAAGCAGGGAGAAACACCATCCCTGACAGAGCTGAGGGAAATTCTCTGGACCAACAGGAAGCCTGTGGGCTCGGTCAATGAAGTGTGGCCAAAACTCTACATTGGAGATGAGTGAGTAGTTAAGTCTTTTGTAATGTGGGAGAAATATATAGAGTGAAACACTTTGTGTGTGACTTGTGTCTGAAGGTCTGTTGCTCGAGATAAAACCAGACTGTCATCTCTGGGTGTTACTCATGTGCTGAACGCTGCAGCAGGTCAACATCGGATCAACACCGGTCAGAAGTTTTACACTGATATTGAAGTCGTGTATCATGGCGTTGAGGCTGCAGACCATCCAGAGTTCAATCTGCAGCCATTTTTCAACTCTGCTGCACTGTTCATAGACCGCGCCTTGAAGGAAGATGGTCAGTGAGACAATCCATCACAATCCATTCAAATACCTGGACATTTGTAATAAAAAAAATAATAGGTGGACTCAGCCAGAAAACAGATAATGAGTTGATCTTTCAAATAATGACCCAAAACATTTGACCAGTCACCACAAATTGTTGTTAACAAGTCACAAAACCTTCTAAAACCTGATAAAAATATTTATGCATCTTTACCGGGTGCAAGAATAAATATGAAAAGCACTATGCATGCTGCCTAAATAAAGAAATATTTATATTTCCTGATTCTTCAAATCACAAATAATACCTGTGTGTACAGCAAACATGCTATTCTTACTGTAAATGAGTATACTAAATAAAGTTTCTTTCAGGGAAAGTTCTCGTTCACTGTGCCATGGGTGTGAGTCGCTCTGGCGCGTTGGTTTTGGCCTATCTGATGATCCACCAGGGCCTGACGTTAGCGGAGGCCATCGTGGCTGTGCGTCTGTGCCGAGACATCGGCCCCAACTCTGGATTTCTGGAGCAACTCAGAAAGCTGGAGTTGAGCCTTCGTACACAGAGCAAACAGATCGCAGAGGACAGCAACGGAGGAAAACCTGTTTCTCTGTAATAACGTTTTACTGGAATGTCTCCCCTTTGACAAACTGGTTTTTTGAGATGTCCGAGTTCTAAACCAGTTTACAAAGATCTACCTACTTAACCGCTTAATGTTTTTCTCCATGAACAGTTGTCAACAAATGTTTATTGATCCACACCTGATCATACATTCTTGACTTGGACATTGTCTTAATAATTGTGTTGCTTCATTCTGTTGATTCAACTATGGTGTCATAATAAAAGAATTGAACAGTGGAAAAAAACTGCAAAAATCATTTGCCTGCTTGGACTATTTGTGTGTGCGGGCGTGGGCACGCGTGTGTGTGTGTGTGTCATGTTGTCCAGTTCAGATTTTGGCCCAGCTGTCTAAAAATAGACATCTGGGTCCAGATCCTTGTCAGTGTCTTTAGTCTTTCTGTGTTAGAAGATCTCTGTTCATATTCTCACTCACATATTCATTGCATGTGTTTCTTAAGAGAAGGTGGTCTGCTTTCTGCTTAGTGACAGATTTAAATAAGGTGAGTATTTTATCTTTATTTGCTTGTATCTATTTAATGCATCAGAGTAATGTGAGTCCAGCTTTCCTTGTCATTTAGTGATTCAAAGATGAACAATACAATACACAAAATCTGGTGTGTCTTCCTATTCAGGCTCCCTGAGCCTACACTTCGTAAAACCTGAATTTTACAAAATGAATTTCCAGCAGCATGTCTTGCCACTGATTTTTAGTTGGATTGTCTGAGTCATTCTAATACATGAATGTGCTTTGATGTAAATTTATGTTTGGGAACTCTTGTTCTCAGGGCCGACTGTGCTGCATGTTTCAGGTGTTTTCCTGCTACCATCCTTAATGGTAAAAGGAAGAGGTAATGACCTCGTGTGCAGTGACATCTAAGAGGAATCCATATGCAGCAGTGCAGGTTGACCCCGACAGTGATTACATCACACCAGGTACATTAGACCTGGAGCAGCTCTTCTGGGCAGGCACCACAGCTCCATACATCCATGTCAACCAGGTCTGGCCAAGAATTTACATTGGAGATGAGTGAGTTAACTCAGACAGCTTTGTTTGTATGCATGCACGCATACTATTAATTGTGTAAATAAATACAAGGTTTGTGCTGAAAGCTACCTATTGGATATGTTGCATGAAAACAGGAAAACTGCTCTCGAGCGTCCTGAGCTTAAGGACTTGGGTGTCACTCATGTCCTGAATGCAGCAGAAGGAAAGTGGAACAATGTGCTGACTGGTGCTAATTACTACAAAGACCTGAACATCCATTATCTTGGTGTGGAAGCTGATGACAAACCCACATTCAACATCTCCCAGTACTTCCTCCCTGCAGCAGAGTTTATCCACGAGGCCCTCAGCCAACCACAGAGTGAGTAAGGGAGTCTGATATACAGAAATTATTGCATATAAGCTTAACCTCTAAGCTTCTTTGGTCTAATGTGTTCATGTGATTTTTTTTTCAGACAAGGTGCTGGTTCACTGTGTGATGGGCCGAAGCAGGTCAGCCACTTTGGTCTTGGCGTACCTGATGATGAAGCACAGCTTAACTGTAGTGGAAGCTATTGAGCATGTGCAGCAGAAGCGCTGCATCCTGCCTAATCACGGCTTCCTGAAACAGCTCAGAGCACTGGACATCACACTGCAAGAGGACAAGCTGAGACAGAAAAGACACATGGAAAACCAAGAAGGCAAAAAAACAACATGATATACCTCTGTACTTTATTCTCTCTGTGATGTAGCCTGATTTTTACATAAGTGTGTATTTTTTAATGTGGATTTTTTAAAATCCACACAGGAACAATCTAACGACTTAACGGACTACAAACTGAACCTCTGAAAAGGGCATTTTGTAGCATCTTGGATTACCTTGACTTCTACATTTCTTATTATGATTAGTTCAGTTCATATAAATCTGTCGATTTTCTTGCACTCACCTGGTTTGCACGCATAAATCAAATCCCATTTTTATCAAAGTTGAGCTTGAGGCTATGGGTGGATCACTCCAAAACCTTAACATTACCTAATCTTATATGGTTTTGAGTTCAGCTTTGGGTGTGTGTGTGTGTGTGTGTGTGTGTGTACTGGTTTTCCTGTTTTAAGATATCCCTGCATGTCTGCGCCTTTATCATTCCATCGGTTTCTGGGATTTGTTTCATTCATTTTTCTGAGTCATTTTTCCTCTGTTTCTCCCTTGTAGTCTAAGCTTTCTGCTTCTCCTCAAAATAGCTATGTGTTAGTAACCAATTATCTGTTTTCACACCAGGAACCTTCTCCCCAGCAAACACTTACCCAGTGTCCTCATCTTTGTTAGATCTTCATTTTTTCCTCCTCCTGTCTTGCCAGTTACCTCTTTGGAGGTTCATGTCTCTATGTTTCCTGTTACTTATGTTAGTTTACTCCTCAGGTTTTCATTAAAATTCACCTCATCATAAAGCTTGTCTCTCTTCTGTTTGCATTTGCTTCCTCCTACAAAAAGTAATGAAATAATAAATGAAGTACACAAAAAATTACAACTAAAAGTTAATTGTAAAATCTATTTTATTTGTTTATCTTGTCATTGGGATTTATTAAAAGGTATGTTACTGCATCAAAGAACAAAGGAACAGCTCAATAAATGAGAAACAAACAATAATTTAACATGAGAAGGGCGTTCAGTTCATAAATTAAGGCAGTGTTATATATTTGGTCCGAGATGTAAAGAAGAGCACACAGAAATACATGTTCAAGCTGATAAATCAGCATCATGGTGTGGTGATACTTTTCTTTTAATTTTGGAGTTCAGTGATCAACATTAACACAGAAATAGATAAGAATATTTGGGTTGACAGACGTGAAGAGTAATTACATATAACGTATTGAGGGACCTTGAAATTACAACAACACATTCATAAAGTGCAAAAATAAAGAAAAAATAAAATAGAATAGAGACTCTAAATGTTTGACTATGGTTTACACAGATACACTATTTACAGCCCCTCCCTAAAGTGATTGGAGTGAAACACGCTGAGCTCATGTGAAACCAAGGACTGAGTTAAACGGAGAGAACAGCGTCAGAGAACAGGGCACAGCATCCTTTTTTGAGTCAGCTCTTCGTCCAGCTTCAGGAGAAGTGTCAGGAAGTTCCGGTTGGGATAAATGGCCCGTTTTTTGACAACATGTCTCAGAGCATCTCTTAGTGAAAAACGATGCCTCAGCATGAGGTAGGCCAGGACCAAAGTGGCTGATCGACTCACACCCATGATGCAGTGGACCAACACTTTCCCTGTGGAAAAGAATAATAATAATAATAATAAAAAAAAAAACGTGAGGGAAAAGGGAAATGAAAACTTAATTTTGCTTAATATATTTGTAAAATATAATGTACCATCTTTGCTTTTCAGGGCTTTATGAATGAAGTCAGTGGCAGATTTAAAGTATTGGCTGAGGTCAAAGTGGTCTGAGTCTTCGGCCGGGATGCCAAAGTAAACACACGTGTTCCCATAAAAGCTCTGGTCACCGATGCTGCCCTGCTTGGAGTGTGCTGCGTTCAGAACATGAGTGATGCTAAGCTTATGTAATCTGTTTTTGTTCTGTGCAACAGCCCTAAGAATCACAAAGAGAACATATATAAAACAAAACTGTAGGATTATACTAAATAATAATACTAAACAGTTTAGCAGCACAGACAGCTATGTAAGCATTGAATAAATGTTATATACCGGCAGTATGAACACACATTTTTGACAGCTTCAAGATAATATATAATTTCAGCATTTATATGAACTGATAGGCCTCGTAATAACTGATTGTGTTGGTTATCAATAATGGCAGTTATTTTTGCTTTGACGTGTGCTATAAATCATAGACCTGATCAAATCTTCCATATTCTAGATTAATAAAGGTTCTCCATCAAATTAGACAATAAAATAAAATATAGAAATTTAATTAAACAGCTTGATATGACATTGTTTCTGCTTTCATCCACAGCACACTCACACATTTCCTATGTATAAGTTGGGCCAGACTTCATCCACAGGTGTGAGCTCCAGCGTGCAGGAGTCCAAGATGAGCTCAAGTTCCTTGATGACCACCAGGTTCTGTCGCTGGCCGTTCCTCGACATTCTTCCTGCATGCAGAATCCGGCTCTGAGCAGACGCCTGTGTTGCCCCCTTATGCCACAGCCCACCGCCTCTGAGAGGCATGAGCAGCTGGTTGATTTATTGAGTGGCATTCAGCCCGGCTCCAAAATTAGCCCAGTGTTTTCAACGTGCTCTTGCTGGCGGGACGTTAGGAGTTATTTAATGGTGCTGGTGGATTGATTAGTCTGTTCACATGTTATTCTCTCTCTCTTGTTTTCTCTCTCTTGACACAAGGGTCAAAACAGATAGCGGAGGAGGAACACAGCTGAATAGTGTAGGTCACAAATGCAGAAAGTGATTCTCGTGGAATGATAGCAGCATTTGTATTTTAGTTTTTATGTTTTCTGTGTTCATATTCTGTTGGTGGATTATCTCTGTTGTTTAGACACCTGCTCATGTTCTCTCCCTCAGCTGTTTCTCCCCCAGTCATTACCCTCTCCTGTTATGCTTTCCAATAATATTCCTCCCCATGCATTAAAGTCCCTCTATTCAGTCACTCCTTAGTCAGATCCTCTTTTGGCTGTTTTCTTTGGTTTTTTGCTCCATACTCATTGCTGTTTGTTGTAAGTCCTTTTTTTCATCTAGTAAAACTCCAATAACAGTGATTCTGCCTGCCTCCTGCCTGCATTTGGCCCAACTCATCCACAAACAATAAAAACAACAGGAAACAAGAATAACCAATTTAACCAACTGATAAAAGAAATTTTCATTTCAGCTCATGTTGTCTTTTGACATCAGTGTTTGCTCAAGGTCTACAAGCTGTCGTAGAAATCCCCTGTTAGGGAAAATCCAGCGCTTCTGTTGCACACAGCGTATTGAAGAGCGAAGACTGAAGCCATGATGGATCATCAGGTAGGCCAAAACCAGCGCAGCCGAGCGGCTCACTCCCACAGCACAGTGGACAAAAATCTTCCCTGAAAACCATTTAAAAAAAAAACATAAATATGAAACTCTACTTGTTTGTCACTTGTTGTAATTTGTCAAAGCATGTCATCTCTACCTCCTGATGATAAAGCCAGGTGAATAAACTCTGCAGCAGGGTGGAAAAAAGGTGAGAGGTCGAAAGTTGGCAGGTCGTTGGCGGGCACGCCGTAATACTTCACTGTGGTTCAATAGAAATCATCACTGCCTTTGCAGCAGAGTTTCCCGTGGGAGGCGTTCACCACATGAGTGATTCCCAGCTGCCAGAGTCCAAACTTATCATGAGACATAAACCTGAAACAAGAGTAAAATATGTTGATTTGACAAGCATCACATAATACTTTGCAAAATTATTCATACTCCTTTTAACATCGAGATTTTTGAGGAAATTGTATGTAATAGACAAGCACAATACATGATTGTAAAGTGTAGGGAAAAAGATATATTGTTTTCTTTTTTTAACCATTAAAATGCAAAAATAGATTCATAAAAATGAATGAATCTCCCTTTTAGTTTCTCTCGATATACATGTACATATAATATGTTTTAATAATTTAATATGCCACTTTCCTCAAATAATCACAGTAGATTGAGATTACTGTTTATCCTTGAAACCGGTCCCAATTTTGCCATTCAATACTGTCAAAAATATATAAATAATTTTATATATTATAAAACAAATATATTATTTATTATTTGACATGGCATTGGGAGCTCTACTATTTAAAACCACCCATTGCTGCAATTCCAGTCGTTTTGGGCTATTCCTCTTTGCTGAACTGCCAGAGTTTGGTCAGATAAAGTGATCATCGGTTTTCAATTCTTGCCACAGTTTCTCAGCTGAATTTAGGTCTGGAGTCAAACCAGATACTTCAAAATTTGATCTATACCATTTTTTTTTTTTTCCTCTGGGTGTATGTTTAGAGTTGATACTATAAGAAATTGAACCTCCACCAAAGTCTCACATATTTTCTAGCCCCTAGCAGCCTTTCTTCTAAGATTGTCCCTAATTTAGCTTTGTCCATCTTCCCATCAACTCTGCTCAGTCTTTCTATTATCACGACTGAAAATTAAGGCCACATTATGATGCTGCCACCACTATGTTTCACAATGAGGATGCTTGTAGCTAGATTTATGGACTTCATAACAAACGGTCAACCTGTTGACATTTTATACCACCTGAGCTATGGAGCTCTGCAGCTTCTCTGTCCTTGCTCAGCTTTGCTCAGCATTAACTGATTTTTTTTTTTTAATCCGTGTCATATAAACCCAAATAAAAAGTTTGTGGTTGTAATGTGACATCATGGGGATGTATGGGAATATATCCCCATCTATGAAAAAAAACAAAACAACTTTTTGCATTCTGTCTCTACAGTCAACATGTGAAATACATTTCAAATGCACAATATTAGTGTATGTAACTATGTCAAGCTAATTGCAGATCAGGATACTCACATGTCTCCCAGAAAAAGACTTGGCCACACCTCATCTACATGGTGACATGAGCGAGGAGCTGAATGTAAAATCTCCTCAAGCTCATGAAGAGTTGGAGTCTCACCTGTGCTGCACATGTGTTCTTCCTTCTCCTCTGTGTCTGTCCACTTTGAGTCCTCTGTAACACATTTCTCCCCCATTACAACACCTGACATTTCTGTGTTTTAAGTGCTTACACCACTCTGTAGTTTTCCTGAAGAGGAAATGACCTTCCCCTCCACTCTGCCAGTGGAGTGGACTGCCACAAATAGGTGGTGCACTTTAGCACAGGCTGGTAAAAACTCTCTGTCATTTGGACACATCTTTGCAAACATTTCAGTCTTTAAAAGCCACAAAATAGTTCTTGTAAATCAGCCAAACAACGTCATAATTTTGTTCCTTTTTTTTTTACTTATTTGGTGTAACACTGCCTGTAATCAGATCCTTGCTTTTCCTAGGACTGGCCTGCAGATGTCAGTATGTTCCCAGCTGCAAGTCTGCATGAGGCAAGAAGGTCTTCTTTGCGGATGTTGTTTGTTAGTGGAGTCTTCCTGTTTGGTGTTGCCTAGCTGTCTGAAACATGTTGGCCATGACACAGTCCTGGGAGTGGAGAAACAGGCAGAAAGTGTATCTAAGACGTCCAGTACCACTGTGACACTTGGCCTTTTTGACAAGGTAGGCTAACATTATTTATTTAAATTATTTTTACAGGACGTTTAGAACAACATTCTATGTCTTATGTGACCTATTTCTTCTCAGCTCAGTATATTCCCCCCCTTTTTTAGGGTTCTAAAATAATATCTCTTTGTGTCTCTGCTTTGGGGACACTGTAAGCCCTTTGTCGAGCGGTCTTTGTCTGAAACACACTGGGAGCTTTCTCTGCCCCAGTTGGGTGTCACTGCTCCCTGTGACTCAGTGTAAGCTGACCAAATGTGCTGACATGGCACTTATTCGTCCCAAGTAAAGCCCCGGCCACAGAAGATGCCAACAAACACTGGAGCCTAGATAAAAATAAGCGATTTCTCTTTTAGGATCAGAGCAGAAGCTGTGCTGGTGAGTTATTTACTTTGGCCTGCTTGCTAGTTTTATTACTTGCTCTGTTGTTCACTGGTGACGGTGAATGTCAAATGATTTGCATTTAGTGTGTTGTAAAATAAAATAATGTATGTTGGAAACAGAGAGGTTTCAGTAGCAGCCTGAACCAACATTTCTCATATTTGAACCAGTACGACCGCTATTAGTAGAATAATGTCATAGTGGGCAAAACTGTTGTCCTGGGAAGATCCTCTAAAATGCCATTATGATAATCTAACCTTATAATTTTAGTCTTACTTATAGTTCTTTTTTTTCTGATTACCACTATTTCTAGTTCTGTTTATAGAACTAGGATGTCAACATTATTCCAGCGCTTTCAACAAAATGTGAACATTGAACTTAGGTTTTGTGGTATTTCTCAGTTGTTTGTTCTATTCAATAAGGATCAAAGGGTGTGGATACATCTTAAAACATAAATGGAAATAAGGGTGCAACCAAATAATTGGAAAAGCACCTATCAGGCTTTTCCTGATTTTCTGGTTACTTTTCAGATCTGGCTTTGTTATTCTTTTTTTTTTTTTTTTTTTGTCTAAAACAATTAGAAAAGACATACTACCACTTGATGGTGGTATAATGAACTTCATAAAGATAGAAAGCATCATGAGCAAAAGACATGCTCAAAAATTGGAACAGTGTCTCAAGGCATCAACCAATAAAATAAATCTTCCAAATGGACAGTGACCCAAAGTGTATCACCAGATTAGATAGAAAGTGGATTAAGGACACACATTTCCATCACATACTATGGAAACGCAATCATAATGCTGAATATAAAGACATTTATAAACACTTGTCTCACTCATTACTTGCATCATCTTGCAATAAGTTTTATATATATATATATTTTTGTATTTAAATTTGCAGCTCTTTGTCATAGTAAGCAAAACATATCGGTAAAAATGTAATATACAAAAATGTGTTTTTACCAGGTGAAAAGCCGGTTTTACAAAAGTGTTTTAGTCTAAAACTGGTCACGATGTTGGCAATCAATACTGCTAAATGTATATAGAAAACATAAAAAAATGTCCATAATTTTGTTAAAGAATTACGCTTGTACACAGACATTTATTGCAAGGTCAGTGCAACAAATAAGAGTGTTCAGCAGCCTCATATCTCCTTTAATAGTTAATTAATTGCAACATAAAATGTTATAATGTCTTAAATGAGTGTCATTTCATGGATTCTGTGTTGCAGATCATGGTAGTGATTTCAAGCCAGTCAAATGTCTCCTGAGCATGAACACTATCATTTATTTTATAAAGTTGACACAACTCTTGTCACGTTGGTGCAGAGTTGCAGACCTTTGGAGCAACATCATTGCGAGCTTATCAAAAAGGTCAAAGAGTGAAAACTGGGGGGGTAAAAAGAGCTGAAGCACCATAGCTAATTAATCAATGTTGAGTCTTTGTGCAGTACAGAAGGTCACTTACTTTGTTTCTGTCTGAAGATTTGCATACTTTGTAACTCTTGCTGTGTTTCTCCAAGTTATATGTTCATTTATTTTCTTTAATCGCTAAAACAACAGCTGTAGAATATAGAGGACAATTGTTTGTTTTGGTTTAACCTTCTACTGCTTCATGCGCATACAAGGTACTGTTTTGTGGTGGTGTGAACCGCCATGAACAAACAATGCGGGGTGTTTTCAAAAATAACATAAAATAAAAGACTTAGCAAACATAACATTTAATGACACAGCCGTACCAAAACATGGCATCTAAAATTGGGAACAGAATGAGGGATAACATTTCTAAATTTGAGCAAATTAATAAATAGATGTTGTAGGAAATATAAGAAAGCTAAATCTTCTCCCCAAAATTATCAAATAGTAGTGTGGCTTTGTGGCTTTACGGCAACAAATTTTAGAAAAAATTATACCTGTAAGTCTGTGAACTTAAACATTTTTTCAGATGAAAACAGGCATTCATGATGCTTTGTGCTTCTGTGTGCAGCAGGATGTCAGAGTTAAATGGCCGAGTGAGCGCCTGGACCAGTAGCCAAGTGGCCCAGTGGCTACAAGACGAAGGTTTCGGGGAGTACGTGGACTTGTTGTGTTCGCAGCACCGGATCGATGGCGTCAGTCTGCTGGCTCTGACTGAAGCCGACCTGCGGGGTCCTCCCCTTAGCCTCACCGTGCTGGGACACATCAAACGACTGAGTCTAGCCCTCCGCTGCCTCCAGAGGGAGAATAAAGCTGAGCTGGAGGAGCTAGGTCTGTGGCCTCCAGATGCTAACTCTGCTGGACTCTCGCTGGGCACTCCAAGGGCTGAGTGGAGCTGTGATGGAGCTGAAAGAAGGGGGTGTAATGGAGGAGATCATCTGTGCAAAGGGATGGAGCTGCGGCTGAGGAACGGTAGCAGTCTTGGGTGTGCGCCTGGGGCAGCGCTTTGTCAAACACACTCCAATGGGAGGTTTCAACAGCCAATGGTGGGCAGATTGGATCCTGAGGTCTGGAAGACGGTCATTAGTTCTGTATATGTATTCTTAGTGTGTGGACTGACCTCTTTTGTCATGGTTATTGTACATGAGCGTGTCCCTGACATGAGGACTTACCCACCTCTTCCTGATATATTCCTGGACAGGTATGAACCCACCTGCTTATCTTGTGTGTTTTTCCATGTAAACATCAGTGAAAATCCACACGAGGATTTCAGTACTTGTTCTGCAACACGTATTAGTTTGCAAACACATTCTCCTAATCTACAGACTGATATACATATTTTCCTTCTTTCACAGTGTACCCAGAATCCCTTGGGCATTTGTAATGGCTGAAGCTTGTGGCCTTATCTTGTGTTACATGTTTTTGTTGATCCTGCTCCTTCACAAGCACAGGTACTCCCTTTTCCAATAATCCAATAATGATCACTCTGCTCATTGTGCCTGGAGTTTTGATACAAGCTTTCATTCTGTCTGCAATTCAGGTCAATTCTCCTAAGACGGCTGTGTTCTCTGATGGGAACAGTGTTTTTGCTTCGCTGTTGCACCATGTTTGCCACCTCGCTCTCTGTGCCTGGGCAGCACCTGACATGTGCCAGCCTGGTGGGTTGAACAGAAGTGTTGCTGTAAACAACAGAGTCGCTGTTTTTATCCTTGAGTAAGAAGCTGGTAACTACAATCATGAGTTAACTGTGTGACTCAAAGTATGTTTTGTCCCTCAAGTCTTATGGTGATACGTGGGGAAAGATCCAGAGAGCCCTGGCCATATGGAGTGGGTTTGGGATGACTCTTACAGGTGTCCAAACCTGTGGAGACTACATGTTCAGCGGCCACACTGTGGTCATCACAATGCTCAACTTCTTTGTGACTGAATGTAAGTTGGTTTTGGGTTTGCTATGACTGTCTTGTTTCTTAAGAATAATGGAGGCAAAGACATTGCTCATTGTTTCTCTTGTGTCTGTTGTTGGAGCAGTTAATGAATTCTCAAGACTATGTAAAATATCCATCAGCATCACCTCAGCTTATATGCCAGGCACTCAGTTCTGCTAGCAGGAGTGTTCTCACTAAAACTAGGAGAACAGAGCACATCAACTCACTTTATAGTCCTTACACTGACTATAAATTATAAGTAATGGAGTAGATAAAGAACTGAAGACTTAGAATTAGCTCAAACTAATCTTAACCTTAATAAAATATCCTACTGAGTGTATCAATTTGAAGGTACACTCAAATTGTCTTTTTATCTTTTAAATACACAAAATCCAAAAAGATAACATGAATATGGAAGAAAAATGCATTTACTCTAGAAATCTGAGTTTGGAAAACTATGGAAATTTCACATCAAAATGTAAAGGAACCCTGATTTGTTCTGCTAATTTCTTGTACTTCCAGACACACCGAGAAATTGGAATTTGATCCATACCATTTCCTGGGTGTTGAACCTGTTTGGGATTTTCTTCATCCTGGCAGCCCATGAGCACTACTCCATCGATGTCTTCATAGCCTTCTACATCACCACACGGCTCTTCCTCTACTACCACACATTAGCCAACACCCGTGCCTTCCAGCACAGTCGCAGGGCTCGCATTTGGTTCCCCATGTTTTCCTTTTTTGAGTGCAATGTGAATGGACCTGTTCCTAACCAGTATAACTGGCCCTTCAGTAAACCAGCCTTTATGAAAACTCTAATTGGATAAAGAGTCTTGAACGATAATTGAGCTGTTTTGTAGCAGTGCCAAATAATTATTTTTTTATATTAATAACATTATTTTCAAATTAATTATTGTTTTTCTCAGGTTCAAGTGTACAGCTATGAAGTTTAAGTTGAGTACTTTAGAAATCTTTAAAAAGATGAGACTGTTTACACCACTTCTGTCAGTCTGCTAAATAGAGCTGGCAGCTAGTTAGCTTAGCATACAGGAAACTAAAACACAGACAAGGAGTTGGATAAAAAGCAGAAATAAGGCACAGTTTTTGTGCAAAGCACATTTAATCAATCTGACCTGAAATATTCAGATTCAGACTGGTGCTAGCTTGCACCAATGAACCGTTGACTCATAATTAGCATATTTCTATTATGACTGAGTTGGATGAGTTTTGTTATTTACAGCATGTTTAACTATTCTTTCATATTTAAATTGCACTTCTCTTGATGAATTAATAATGCTGACTTGAATATCATAAAAGCGGAGAATAGTGGCATTTTCTGGAAGATTGCTACACTATGTAGCATTTTTATTAACTTCCACTTTTTGGTAGTTTACAGTTCAAAGGTAATTTGTAAAATTCTGTACACAAAGTAATGCATGTAACAGGTTCTTTTTTATAAAGAGTGAATTTGCCAAAAGTTTACATTTTGCTGCAAAGAGCACTTTAGTAAGTGCAACCAAAATAGCCTTTTTATCAATATGCAACCAAATACTTGACCACCTCATGTTTTACAAAAAAAAAGAAAAAAAGATCTATTTCAGGGACATTTTTTTTCTGTCATTTTACCTTACAAGTGAATAGTTGACTTATAATCAATTTGAAATGTAAAATTAAGTTTATGATTCAGTTATTTTTTGGTATTTTTATCTTACTTTTGGATAGAGTGTAGAAATACTTGACATTTGTTTTGTTACTTGGTTGAAAAAACACTTTGTCAACCAAAGTCTGGAAGTTTGTTTACAATAACATACCTTTTTTTGTTTTATTTTTTGTCTTTTATCTTATGAATGAAGATTTTGCTTAGGAAAACTTTCATATTGGTCTTCTTCAGCTTTCTTTACACTGTAGCTGTGTACATGTGTCTTTATGTAAATGACCAAAAAGAGCATGTTGCATCATGTATTCTCTTCGTTCTAAAAAATGTCTTGAACACGCAATTTTAACCTGTGCACTTGTTCCCCACCTTAAACCAAATGTCTGACAAATCCCCGTTCAAATATTTGAATTGAAGAAATGCAGGGCTGCACACCCACTGATATAAACCATCATTGTAACTCTCAGCTTTCATACACTAACCTCTTGGTGACTACATCAAATCTCATCTTAAGATAGTATGTATTTGACAAATTAGGGCTGCTGTAATTCTTAATATATTTGGAATAAACAAATCTTTTTTTTTAAGACTCTGGTTATGATTTCATTTTTTTAAATGGCTCATATACCAATGTTATAAAATTGCCTAATTGTGTCATTATAATCACAGTGTAAATGTGTTTTTTGAACTTCTGACTAAGATTAAAAAACAGCATTTTTATTCTGTTATTTTAGGTAGTTCTGTGGCAGAAGTGAGCCTTTTTTTAAACAGGGGAAAATGTTTTATCTCCTAGTAAAACTAAAAATAATAATTCTGTCTGTGGGGTAAAACCAATTTGAAATTATTTAAGCAATTTTTCTCTGCTAGAACAATTAATCATGCTTGATTCAGTCAGGGAAGGCTTATGACTTTTGTGCTGCAGATAATAAATATAGATTATGTGTTTGCAGAACAAACAATGTGAGTTGATGCATTCTTTCACGTGCTGTAACAATATAAAACATAAAATTTTCACAAATCATAACACTGCAGGCAATTGTAATTGCAATGTTGTTTTTGAAACAAAATTTAAATTTAAACTATTTGAATTCATCCAATGTTCATAAACCCTAGACACCATAAAGCACCTTGTTCACAGATGTCTTTTTCTACAGGCTTCTCTCCATGTACTTGTTTTTTGTCTGCTGGGTCTTTCTGTCCTGTGTCACTCTGACTGCTTCTTCCAGGAGTTGGTGAAGAAAGATTTGACAAACCCTCCAAAAGGTGAGTAATATCTTGCCACCTGCAGAGGCAGACAGTAGCGTAAACAATAAAAGTGCAGAGGATGAATTGGGAAGGTGGAAAGCTTTCTTCATTACTCAAAGTGCTTTTAGAAAAAACAGCTGGGGTTTGCTTTAGTTTTTAAAGATACAAACAAAAGGTTTGAGTGCTCACAAGTGTTTAGGATGAGCATGATAGGAATTTCATAAGCTCTTGGACTTCAAGAATTCTTGGTGACACCTAACGCAAGATTCACATCACTTAGAAACCACACCACATAAATCCACACAGAGAAAGGATTAGCAGCTGTCGTGGATTTATCAGATAAACACATCACCTGCTTCGCTGAAATGGGTTCCATTTGTTTACACGCAGGATGTGTGGATGAAGATGGGAAGGAGCGGATTTGGGTCTAAATGGGTGAGAGTGCATGGAGTGCTCCTGCACCAAGGAGGATTTGAGCTGCCGCAGCATGAAAGGCTTTTATTCTCTTTCATACAATATTTCCCTGAATATTACTAATATACAATTGTCACCCCTCACAAAACAAAAATTGTGTTCCTTCTGAACATTTCAAACATAAGCTTCAAATTGCATGAAATCAGATCTCGTTCTCAACACCTACTTAATCTAACATAAATCTCATATAAACCGAATTGTAAGATTTAAAGTGGATATTTTCTCCAGGTGCATGTGTGAAAAAGTAATTGTTGTAAAGACAGATAATGTTCATGCATAATAAACGCAGACATCTGTGTTGGGGCATCACACACCTGTCTGTATTTGAAAGATTTGTGGAAATCTAATGGATGTTTTTCCGTTTTTTTAATTAAAAAAAAAGAGTAGCACTTTTATGCTGAAAGATTACTTACTGGGAATTAAATAGGCAGGCTACATAAAGATTAGAAGATAAAATACAGAGCCTGCTGAAGAGACTTTTCACATTGTATCATATTCCAAACATCCATTTTAATGGATTTCATGGGGATTTTTTATAGATCAACACAAAGTAGCAAATAATTGCGAAGTAAAAATGAGGACGCGTGTGGTTTTGTTTAAAAATACAAATTTTTTCAAACAAAATTATCTCAATGCCATGGAATGCATGTTTTTAAACTCCCCAAATGAAATTCAGGGTCAACTAAATAGAGTAAAACAAAATCAACCTGTGTGTTATTTAATGCTGGTATAATTTCAGTTACTGTGTGAACCCAGCTGAAAGATGGCCAAAAAGGTTCTGTTTGTGATAAAGTGAGACCAAAACTAAACTTTATAGCCTTCTTGAAGATCACTTTGATTTAAGCCAGCTGCTTTGTATGGGAGAAAATTCAAACTGCACTTCACTCTGAAAGCACCATATTGATAGAGAAACATGGTGGTGGCAGCATCATTGTGGTGATGATTTTCTTCATCTGAGACTTTGAAACAGGTCAGAGTTGATTTCAGCAGGATGATCATAATCATTCACCCATGGAATGTATTTTTATTATATAAGGTAACGGAATGAAACATATTCATATGTTCATCAGCTTAATAAAGGTCCAGGTCCTTTTGATAATCACCATCAAGACCTGAAAAATCCTGATATGATGGTGCAAATTTTGCAAAATGTAATGGATGAAACATGCCTCCATGTTCAGAGCTGGCAAAAACGCACCCCAACAACATACAGCTCGAATAGCAGAAAACAGGTAGTTCTACAAAGTACTGACTCATGGTGGCTGAATACATATGGATGCCACAATTGAAAAAAAGAAAAATGTTGTAATTTAAATAAAATCCTTTCTCCTGAAGTTCACAGTAATGTGCCACTCTATCTTTGTCTTCACATAATACTATAATGTGAAAAATTGTGAAATTGGGAAAAAACTAACCCAGTGACTTTATTTGTTCTCCTTTCTTTTTTTTTCTTTTTTTTAAAAACTATATTTAGCTTACAAAACCATCTTAACAATTATGTTCTTTCTCCCTGTTGGGTCTGAAGGATGCCTGATGAAACCAGATATCTCTGAGGAGTGTGGGCTTGTTGTGGATAAAGACGCCTGCTCTGCCAAGATGGTGCAGAAGTCAGACAAAACGCAGCCGTGTTATCCTTCCTGAAAACCCAATACAGACTCTAATGTATTAGAGTATACATTACTCAATACCCAATACAAGATATTGGACTTCAGTCCAATATCTTGATGCTATTTCACAATTGTATTATGGAGTTATGCAGTTTACACTCAGCATATAGCCAATAAAACAGCAGTACCTATCTTACTTTGTCTTGTCATAATTGAAAATTAACTGGTAATAAAGGTCCACCTTCCAGCTGTGATTCGTCTTTGCCAAGAAATTTGCCCACAGTCTTTGCAGCAGCTGCTGTAGTTTAATGATCCCACCACTGTGTGACAGCAGAGATCGACTCTCGGAGGGTCTCTGGCACCCAAACGGCTCCAACAGCCCAATTATAGCTGTTCTATCCTCGCTGCTGTTTCTGACAGAAACGCTCTGGCTATTATGATATTCAGCTCCGTCTTTAACTCTCCTCCCTGTGGACTCACACCTGTTCAGAGCATCATCTTTTGTGTTCAAGGCATCACAGAAACTCCTTATTCAGCCTCCGCCACACGTGAGTGACTTATGTCTTCCAGACAATAATGATGTAATGAATAAGATAATAATTCAGTGGAAGTGATTCTAAATATTTAGTCACTTATATTGCATGCAGTGTTGTTTATGTCTTGTAATCATTTTTGCTTATTAAGTATTTATGTTCATAAATATTTTCTGTATGACACATTTAAACAATAGTGTTTGATTGTTGTTGTTTTATAAGAAGTGTGTGCAGTTTTAGCAGCTAAAATGAAGAAAAGAAAAAAAAATCTGGGGAAAAGATAAGCCTTTTTTACAGCGCTGTGTGGAAAGGTAAAGATAACAAATCTCATTACAGTGGACATGTATTTCGAGGACTCACCTACAATCCATGACACCCCAAGCAGAGAACAATGGGAGTCAAGTCATTATTACAGATTGAGAAGACCAAACAGATTCCAGCTGCCTTCACTCTGAGCCTCCACATACAGAGGGCAAAAAATAAGAAAATTGGTCCTGAATAGCATGCATGTGGACAATTTCACTGGGTATATCTACAATGGATTCACGGAAGCAATATATATATATATATATAAAAAAGATATAAGCAGCATGGCTTCTAAGAATTAAAATTAAATGTCTTCTGAATAAGTTTAATTATACTAAAGCCTTTTTGTTTCAAGCGCATCAAGTAAACTGTGTCCCTGTCATTTTCATTCTAAGGCACATTCATTTAATCTGTGACTTCACTTATACATAAAAACACATTTAATTTCCTCAAAGGCTTATTACTACAATAAATTTTCTCAATGAATATTAATCACAACATCATCAAAGTTCAATTGTTTCTGATAAATGGAATATGAAATTGTAATTCACTCAATAAAATGTATTTTCTAAATAAAAAAGGGGGAGAATAAATGCTCTTATACCCTGTGTGTTCTGCACAATGCTGCTTCCTATGTATAAAGAAAAACCCAAGGTGAACATAAATTATGGTCGGCCATTTGTACATTACTATGCTGGCTATTTTCTGAGCGATGGACACTTTGATGAGGGAGAAAATAAGAGTACAATGGAGCAAATAGAGCCAGGCAGGTCATGATGTTCCCTCAATCTACAGCTTCAGCTCAAGGATGGGACCAAGACTAACACACCTACAAGCTGAATGTCCAGTCTGTGGTTTTGGATCAGTGCAATATGAAACAGTTAATATCAAGGGGTATTTTATCCTTGGTGTTTCTAGTTCTGAATTAAGCTCTGCTAGTTGTGGAAATACAATTGCTTTGCCACCCCTTAACAAAGGATGATCAGTGCTATGCCATACTGCCCACAGCTCAGTCCACACACTGACAGGGTAGGTTAGTAAGCAGGCAGTGTGAAGTGACTGATAGCTGAGTGCGTGTGCTGCTAATAGAAAGTGACAGTTTCATTTTGTTTATGATGTTGGCTTTCACAGCACATGTCCAAGGTTTGAGGGGAGACAGCTTGAATCCATTTTTAGGATTCTGACAATGTCACGCCCTTTCACTTTGACGTACCACATCAGTCATTGTGATAAAAAGAAAAAGACAAATCTGTACTGCAGGGTATGCACAATAATTTTAGAGTCACAAAGCTGTTGTCTTTATCTTGAAATGTGTGTGGATTTTTGGGCAATGAATGGAGAGGTCTTTGCGTGTAAAAATAAACAATGAAAAGAGGTTGGTTACTACTCCAAGTCAAACAATAAGGTGAAAAAAATATATGTATATTTTGGTTTTGGTATTTATAGGATTTCTTGCTAGGACTTGTTTAAAGTGAGATTTTCCCTGCACTGTTTGACTGAATTCAGGTCCAACAAAGTGTATTTTGCAGCATGAATATATAGGTATGAATTTTTATTTTTTTTTTAAATAGCTGGAACAAAAGAAATTTTCACAATGACCAAGTGATTCCTTGTTTGCTCAGATTCAAACTTCCTACAGAAAATGACTTCTGGCAATTTTAGGTTCCTGCTTAAATTATTCAAAGTAACAGCTTGAGCATATTCAGAAATATTCTTGCTAACATAATTTAAGTTTCAGCTTAGTGATTAGTTTTATGTGTTTTAAAAAAAGTGGTTTATGACTGGTAAAGATGGTTAAATCTAATTGTTAGATTTAACCAGGTGCTAGAATATAAATTCTAGCACATAGGTATGCTTTGATCTTAGGAGGAATATATGGCATTTAATCAGTAAACATGACCTATACGTATTGTGCACATTTCCAACTAACAGTTACCAACCATATTCAGTCTGCAGTTTTTCTGATGTCAAGAGATATTTTGACCAAAGTGCAGTTTCAACAGAACAGTCTTGTGTTTCTAAATTTTTCCGTCTCACACATTCAGCTAGTCAGGTGGTAGATTGCCACTAGCATGCCTTTTCTCTGTTTTTGTTTAAAATTCAGCTTGTAACATATTTTTACATGATTGCAGTTAATCACATAGTGACAAAACATCCTAAATGTTATCATGCTCCCTAAACTTTGCTTAAAGTCTAACTGTTGTTTTTAAGCTAAACTCTGAAAATCTCTCCCCTGCTCCGTGTGAGTCGTCCACATAGAGCAGGTCCCATGACTCAGACAGACAGGAAGGTGTAGCAGTAACACAGTCTCTTCATTTATAGTTAAAAAATTGTGTTCACTAAATATGTAGTTTTGCAAGCCTTACACACAAAATAGGCTGCTTTGAAAATTAGCAGTGCAAAACTGACCACACAGCTAGCTAGTTAACCATTGACATAGCAGACAGAAAAATGATTGGAACTACAACAATATGGGTCCGGAGGAGTCTACTTTAGCCAGATTCTCTGATGTTTGAGATTGGATCAGTATTACAAGTTAATACTGTATTTTTTGACAGAAGAGTCCACTGAATGTGTTTTTTACGTTTTGCTCAATTAATTCACTGCTAAGGCCCCCCCAGCCTGACTTAATGACAAATTAGTGAAGTTTTATGGCAATCAATTCAACTGACATTTATAAAACGTGAGCCTTTAGAAGATGCATCACGAGGCACAATAAATGCATTGCTGTCAAACATTAATGTCAATCATTAGTCATTTAAGAGGTGATTTGATGATGCTCATAAGCTTTTCTCTAAATACAAACTTCAATATAAGACCTATCTTTTGCAATTGTTTCAGTAATAGGTATAGCTTAGTACTAATACAGTTCTACTAAATATTGTCATTAATTTCTACATGATCAGATCATTTGACCTTTAGAATCCATTGCACCTAAAAGGTTTTTATCTGTTGTTCTTCTCTGTCTCAGATGTATGTTTCCAAAAGATTGGAATGGATGGTTAGGTCCAGAGAGATTTGGTGACATGTCCGTCAGTGCCAACACAAGCCTGTCTTCTTTACCTACATCGCCTCTGCTCTTCAATGGTTCTACCTCTTCACATTCTCTGTTCTGGGAGAAGGAAAGTGCCAATCATGAATCTGTGCAGGAATGGCCGGGGAACAAAACCCAGCTCATGTCAGACCTCTCTGTTCTTGAGCAGGAAGAGCAGTGCCATATGTCTCCTGTCCTCACAACATGTCTTGTGGTGTGGTACAGTGTTACAATGGTGCTGGGGTTGGTGGGGAACATCGGCCTCATTTGCATCATCACCCATCGCAGAGAGAAAGTCAATGTCACCAGCATTTTCATCTGCAATCTGTCATTCTCTGACATTTTGGTGTGCATGTTCTGTCTCCCCTTCACTGTCATTTATACACTCATGGACCATTGGGTGTTTGGATCTCTGTTGTGCCGTCTGGTGCCATTCATCCAGTGCGTATCTGTGACAGTGTCAGTGCTGTCTTTAGTCTTCATTGCTCTAGAAAGACATCAGCTCATCATTAACCCATCTGGATGGAAACCAAGCATTCCCCAGGCCTACATGGTTGTCATTTTCATCTGGATTCTTGCCAGCTTCACATCCACACCCTTTTTAGCCTTTCAACTGCTCACAAATGAGCCATACACCAATGTAGTCCTGCCACTTCATCCTCAGCTTTATCCTCCTGTTTATCTCAATGCATCTCCAACTCAGCTTGTCTCCACTACTTACAAAAACTCATCTGTGCCTTTAAATCTCTATCGCTCTCTCTTCTCTTATGTCCCCACCTCTCCTCATATGGAAGCCTGTGTGGAGCACTGGCCATCTCACGAACAAAGGGTGGCTTACACCACATGGCTTCTGCTGTTTCAATACTGCGGTCCACTCCTGTTGGTGCTGCTCTGCTATGTCAGAGTTTTTATTCGCCTTCGCCACCGCAAAGACATGTTGGACCGTGCCAGGACCCCAGAAAACCAGCGCTTGACCAACAGCCGGCGAATCAACATCATGCTGGTCGCACTCATAACAGCCTTCGCTCTTTGCTGGCTTCCGCTCACCATCTTCAACGTGCTGTCCGACTGGAACCTGGAAGCTCTGCCTGTCTGCCATCACAACCTGCTGTTTTCCCTCTGCCACCTGCTGGCCATGTCCTCCACCTGCATCAATCCCATTATTTATGGCTTCCTCAACTCCAACTTTCGTCAGGAAGTGCGGGAGGTGCTGCTCTACTGCCGTTGTTTCCCACAAGAAGAGGAGTTTGAGCATTTTCCCATGTCCACAGTAAACATGGAAATGTCTCGCACCTCTGTGCCTCTACAGTGCAGAAGTAATTCAGTCTGACTTTAGAAAAGTCTTGCCTCTATAATAGGATGTAGTCAGATAAACTGTCCAGTTTTGGGACTTTGATTTTCTTTGTTTTATTAGTGATTTAAAGTATAGTGTACTACAGTGTTGTTTTTTCTCGTTCTGTGCATCCTTATAATTAAATAAGGAATGTTAATAGTACAAAACCATCAGTTTTAAAAGATTTAGGCTAATGTGGAAGTATTAGGTAAAAGTTGCTGTAAAAAAGTATTGTGACAGACTATTTGTTTTCAAGTGGACTACTGTGATAAAGTTGTAGTATTTTTTGTATTTATTACAGTTGTTATGTAAAAGTGAACATTTTACAGTGAAGAATAAATTAAGTTTGTTCTGTGATTTTTGTGAAAAATAAAGATAACATATTGCTTTACAATATTGCTAAGACTGCTTTTGATGACCTTGGTTGTTTTTGACTGTGTTTATATTTTATTTTATGGTGTTATTAAAATTAGTATTTAGCTTTTGCTCAAAGGGGTGTGAGCAATACATATGCACTAGCTTAGCTTGGCAATGTTGTATTGTTTACCAAACACCTGCAAAAATTAAGAATTCACATTATAATCATTGAAATAATGACATTTCCAAATCCACTGAAACAGTAGCCTGATTGGTTTATTACTTTTGCTGCGCAAACTATTTTTCCACATGTTTTGCTTGTATTCTGATATTATTTTTAGACTAAACGTATTTTGTTTTAGCTTGGTTAGCATTACCAAAATTATTTAAAAGCTTTGAGAGATGACAATAAGATTTCTATCAAGTTTCTTCAAATTTGGAGTTTTACATTATTATAGTTTTTGGTAAATTACCTTTCAAACTGTGTGACTTTGGCCAAACATTCTGGGTATCATCTTTCAATGTTACATGCTTGATGACATCAAGACATCAACCAACTGTTTGGTTGATGTCTTGATATACTGCTTCAACATTTCCACATGACGTTCTTTACTCATGATGCTCCTATTTTATTAAATTCACCAGTGTTTTCTGCAGCACATCAGTCCAACAACATGATGCTGCTTGCAAATTTCCCTCTTTTTCCTCTATATCTAAATAATGCTTATTATTCTCAAATGTTTCAGTTCATTAGACCACAGGGCATATCACCACAAATTAAGGTATTTGTCTCTGATTGCATTCACAATCTGTAATCTGGCTTTTTATCTTGTCTTGGGGTCATTTTTTTCTATGTTGTTTATTAGTCTTTCAGCCCATGTCACTAGTTTCTTTTACTAGTCCCTGCTAATATTTTCACAAGGTTTTAGTTTTGTTCTGAGGTTAATATGCACATTTCATACCAAAACGTTCTTATTGTCATTATGGTGTTCACGCTCGTGTGTAATTATCTGAACAGATGAACGTGGCACCTACAGGCATCTGGAAATTGTACCACAGGCAAATTGTGGAGGTCAACAATTTTCTTTCTGATTTCTTCCCTGATTGAATTGTTATATTTTCCCTATGATGACACAAGGAGGAAATGTGTTTGATGTGTGCCTGAAAATACATCCACAGGTGTACCTTTGTTTACCTTGTTGTGAATTATTCTATCAGAAGCTTACAAAGCAACATCATTATTATCAAGGCTTTTCCAAATTGTTTTTAATTAAGGAGTGATTGCGCCAAATCAGCGACTTGATAAGAGTCAGGTGGATTTCCCAAGATAGAATACCAGTTTGAATAATAAACTGAACTTAACTGCGTTGTTTGAAGACTAGGATCCAGATGGAATCTACGTAATTGACTTCAAATCTGTTCGTACAATTGGACTGAAATTATTATTTTGTAAAGTGCCTTGCCTGGTTGTGAATTGGTGCTACATAAATAAACCGAATCAAATTTAAATTATAGTAGTCTTTGTTTCAGTAAACAAGAATTTGAAGAAAGTTTTAAAAAAATTCTCTAAAACCTTCTCTCACTTTATTCTGGGTTTAACAAAATAATTCTGGTAACCCTGAATGGTCTAAAACAGAATAGAATTAGTTCAATATGATATCAAATAGATATGTGTCATTTAATGCAATATGTTGGTTCAATTGTATACACTACAATATATTTTAAATATCAACTGGAATCGCTATTCTGTACTAGTTACTGTTTCATTAAATATTGGTGGTGACACACCTTAAGTTTTATTTACTATTTCAACTTGTGTCTGATGTAGATCTGTCTCTGTTCTGTTCTTTAGTACTGGTTATATCTAAACAATGTCCAATAGACTTTGGATACTTTGCACATTTTTATCTAAAAAAAAAAAAAAATTACATCCATTTTGGCTCTTTAATGGCACCTTCCAAGTGGTCAGAAAAATCTGTAGCTACAACAGCAGGAAGTTAGAATAATGAGTAGCTTAAGTAAAAGAGTAATCTATTTAAGTTCCTTATTACTCACATTAATGTATTTAAATGGACATTTAAAAAGAATGACAAAATTGTTTTAGTATAGCTCGTGTTGTCAAATAAATTCAATATATGGTTTTAGGATGAAATATAATTCAGTTTTATAGTTTTATACCTGACTGTCTTTATTTAGGATTCTTCAAAAAGTAATTACAGATGATGATAACTATAGTAAGGATCTATAGTTATCCTTACTAACTATAGATTACTAACTAATCTACTAACTGATAGACTACTCAACGCTGTGGCACTGTTGAGTCCTGGAGTCATTACTTTGTGACTATTTTATTGTTCAACAAGTGGTTCCGTATCGATGGAACAGCCTTCAGCTTTTTCTTCGAAAAAAGAAACAAACAAAAAAACAACAACCTGTCTTCCGCTGAACGGAAATGACGTATGTCACGTATCAGCCAATCATGCCCGTCATCCCAGAATGCGTTTCAACTCAAACTGCACGCGGCATGTATATTCGCTGGCTGAAGTTAGTAACATTTTAAACTACGCTGACATATTAAGTAAGTAACAGAGAGTTATTAAAACATACGTTGTATTGCTTACTGCGACATTATTGTCATCCTAACAATCAAAATATGAGTGACGAGTAATATTATTTAACGGAAGTGTGACGTTTCGGGGTCCACACCAAAACAGTGCTAACGGAAGCAAATTGTTAGCTTGTTAACTTAGCAGAAAATTGGTCAGGTTTGTTAATAAAGTCATACATTCACGGATTAATGCTTAATTACTGTTGTTAATTTGCTTTTTGTTATATTCTAGGGTAATGCATGAAGCAATTCCTAGTCGAGAGTTATGTCAGCTAAAGAACGTGTGTTGTAATCTTCTAGTGTACTGTCATCTTCAAGTTGTTCTTTCGTTAGCCTAAAATAGTTTGATCGCAATATATAGTGTCGGAGATATTTTAGTGTAGTTGAGAAAAAAGAAGAATGCTGGACTTAAAACTGCCTTACTTCCTGACATGAATTTTGAACCCAAATAGGACATATATTTTACCGTCATTATCTTTTACGTAGAAACGCAACAGTTCATGGCATTAATCTTTGAAATACAGCACAGATTAGATTTTAAATTTGATATGTTGCTAATATAACACATTTAGATGTGGGCCAGAGAGTAAATAAAATATCAGGACACTCTAAAATATTTGATTTGTGCAAGTTAGTTATCATACAAAAACAGTAACTGTAATATGTTTTGTTTTGCCTGCTTTTACTTCCTCCTCTATGAGACAAATCTACTGACTTTTAAAAAGAATTATTTAAATATTTACAGAAAATTTTATATTCTTTAAAAACATAATTCATTGAGTGATAGTCAACATCGTACAGTTTTTTTCTCACTGCTTTTCAGTAACTGAAGACTAAAGACTGTGATGAACTCAAGCAAATCCTCAGTTCTTAAAGGTATTATCTTTTTTTACTGTAGTGGATTTAGAGTGATTTGTACTGCTTCCAGTTGAAATGTGTAATTATGTCCAACGTCTTTGCAGATGTTGTTGCCTATGTCGATGTGTGGTCTTCGGATAAAAGAGCAAACTATTCAAAACCTTTCATCCAGCAGCTGGAGGAAATGGGTGCTCAGGTCAGACAACACTGCTGTGTTTTCAGATTGTAAATACAGTTGAACACAGTTATCTGCACACATTGTATGAAAATAAGCATAACCATTTTTTTTCTCACTGTCTGACATTAATTCAAAATATACTTTTATCTGTTTTAGATTAGAGAGGATTATCAAAAGGATTTAAATTACAAAATGCCAGAATAATCATCAAATTTTTTCCACTATTTTCATTATCATTATTTTAATTTTATTTATTTGTCTTTTTTGGATTCTAAATTCTTAAATGTCTCTTAAGAGGTTTGCATACATTTTCTTAGTATTTGATTTAATTGCCTTATCAACATCTGATTTGTGTCAGAAGTTTTGGTTATTCTTCCACATGCTTCTCACTGTAGTTTTCAGATTTTAGGCTCATTTCTTCTAACAGAAATAATGCAAGTGTCTGATTTGCTGGCAACCTTGATTCTTCACTGCTTGTGAGATCAGCCAACAAATCACTTTATGGCCTAGAGATCACTGCCATTCCAAAACATCCACATTGTTCATGATGAAGCACTTTCAAATAATCTGGTAGTATATTTAGGATTGTTGTCCATTTATTATCCTCATTGTTTTTGTATTTAGTAAACAGTGCTCATTTTTTATTATCCTAACTGAACTGAAGCAGAAAGTTTATTCAGATTTTTTATAAATATTTTGTCAGACAGACACTGAGAAATTTGTATATGTTTTTACACCCTGTATGTAAGTATCTAGTTTCAACTGTTTTGTCTGCAATAATTCAGTTTACTTTAACCTTTTCTTTAAAGGTATCAAAAGGATTTAATAAACAAGTCACACATGTTGTATTCAGCAACGGACATCAAGCTACATGGAGGAAAGCTAAGAAACGGAACGTCCAGCTTGTGTCTGTTCTTTGGGTTGGCAGGTGACAGGAGCTTTTTAGACTTACTTTGTTTAAGCAATGTTGCTAAATCATGAGAGAGCCCTAAAAGTTGAGAAGATGGTGTTCTCAACCCTTTCTATTTTGTGCTCTGTCCAGGTGTTACGATGATGGTTTACATGCGGATGAAAGTTTATTTCCAGCTTTAAATGATGAAAAAAACCCTGTGATGAAAAACAGACAGGTGAGAAGATTGAGATTTAATGGTTTCTAAAATTGAATCTGGAGAAGTAAAAAAAAAATGTTGGAATAGAAACGTTATCAAAAAAAGTATAGTAAATTTCTCACTTCTTATAAAATACCCACTGCTTAAATGATCATGCCTAAATCATAACAGGTATTGAGTGAATGAATGAAAGCTTTTTAAATGAATTTCACCTAATGCTTTTTAGATTTCAACTATCTTTGAAGTGATATTTGGTTTAATTAATTCATAGCATTTCCTTATATTTTGTTATATCTTTATTTAAAGCTGTACAGGTAAAGAGTCAGTGTTTTCCCACAGTTAAAATTTTGTCAACAAAGTAAGATGTATAAGGTGTTTGGAGTTTGCCTTTAATGCTTTTTATTAAAACATTTTTGTGATTTTTGGGATTCGTGTAGCATCGCTGCATGCTGCCAAAACATTCTCCTGAAAGGACTATTGAGAATGATTGGCGTTTGAAGAAGAAATTTGAAAAAATGGTGAAAGAACTGCCTTCGTTAGAACCTCGGGGTAAGAATGCCGGATTTTTCATTTTTATTTTACAGCACAGAATGTGATTGTCTTAACTTATTTTTCTTGCAGTTGTGGATACGTCACCAATCATTATCGATCAAGAAAATGGAATAATTTACAGCCCTGCTTTAAAAAGATCTGATTACATGGCACGGCGCTTGAAAGATATGAAAGAAAAACGGGAAAACATTTCACCCACAGGTAATCAGAAACGGAAAATTTAAATCTAGTGAAACTGATAAATACCTGATACACCTGTTCTTGATTTTCAGCGTCACAAGACCCTGATTCCTGCTCACCTACCGGTTTGAAGCCTTCTCTTGGAAGCACACCAACTTTCCTCAAATTCATCTGTAAGAAGACTTAGTCTAACCATATCACTAGTAGTCTTTAGTCAATTTTCAGATTATTTGCCTTTTGTTAGACTGTCTATTTCTTTCATAATGTTCAACTTTGTCATTCATCTTCTTTTAACTGCAAGAAGAGTAAGGTAGAAAAATAGTGATGAATCTACTGAAATTCTTTTTCTTTTTTTCAGAAATAAAATATTCTGAGTTTATTTTCTTTTGTCCAATATGCAGCAGATGACGAGTCTGATGAGGCTTTAGTTGCTGAACCTGGTGGTTCCCCTGCTGTGGAAGAAGAAAGGTCATCTGATGATGAAGACCACAATCTAAGTGGACGAGACTCTACGAAGCCTTGGCTCTCACCTTGCCAAGACGTGCCAGCACAGATTTCAAGGCCGCCTGCAGTTCCTATCCTTCACAACGAAGAAGTTAAAAAAGTGAAAAAACAAAGAAAGGCCAGAAGAATATCAGTAAGAAAAAAATCATCAGAGACCATTAAATCTGGTGATTTTTCACAGAGTCCTGTCCAGGATATTCCTGGTAAGAGCCAAATACTCCACAAAGAAAGACGGCAGTCACATGTAAAACCAACTAGAGTGTTACCCAAGGAGTCTGAAAATAACAAGTTAAAAATACCAGTGGAAAAGCCAAGTACAGACACTGAATCCCAAGTTTCGCCCAAGTCTTTAAATTGCCGTTCATCATCAGCAACAGTAGTTAGCGCTGCAACTGAAATGTCTAAAACTTCCCTGGCAAAGAAAACTGAATGTAGAACACCCAAAAAAGCCAGATTGTCATTTTCTGCCTTGGTTCGATCTTTCACTGTGCCCAGCGAATGTAAAAGTGTTGCCTCTAGTTCCACGGATGGAGGTAATGATGTGTTCGAGGACTACTTCTCTCCCTCTAATCACAAAAGACCTGTTTTGCCCAGTTTACCCATAGAGAGAAAAATTGAAATACCCTTTGAGTTGGACCCTCTTCCAAAGAGGCAAAAACCAAGGAAAAGTGCAATCTGTGGATCTGAAAAGAAAAAAAGGAAACTGAAAGAAAGTCATTGTGACAAATATCTCAATCGTGAATCTAGAAGAAACAGTGGGTCTGTTCAAGGAGACCTTGAAATCCCCCTCCTAGGACCTAAGAGTCCTGCTGTTGATGTGAAGCAAGTGACTCAAAGACGAAACTCTCTGGAGTTTTCCATCAACAGTAAAACTACAGAAGATGCTGAAAAACTGAGACCAGCGTCAACATCAGGAAACCCGCCCTTAGAAAAAGAGGATGTCACAGAATCAGAGCAGCAGAAAAACTTTGATTTCACTGCAAATTGTCATAGCTCCGAAAGTGAGTAGTACAAATATTCTTGTCTAGAATATTTTGCAATAAGAATCCAGTGCTGTAATTATTTCTGGCATTTTGAGCATCCTGAATTGCAGAAGCCATAGCAGTGTTTGAGTGCTAGAAGTGGTGGATATTTGTTAAAATGTGGTTTATCTTATTTTTATTTTAGTTGTTACATAAAATGGAATATTAAATGAATAAAGGTTTACCATAAAATGAGGCCTGATCTATTAATTTTCTCCTCAGAAACTCCAGGTATACTTACAGTTGGTCACTTTTAATGAAAGAAAGAAAATCTTACATTTCTTAGTTTTTATTTAGCAAGACCACCACTTTCATGCAGGTAAATAATCAGTTGCTTTTAAGTAAACTTTATTTGTAATCTCTGGGGAAAAAGTGATTTTGAACACAGAAGGGATCTTCTACTTAACTCAACAAAATGCATTTTTTAGCTAAGTAAAAAAGGACACCCCAACCCCTGTTAGTTGGTCTCACCTTCTCTTTTGGCTGAAATAACTTTATTGTGATACTTCTTACCCATCTTCCAGGCTATGGACTTATAGCTGTGAGATGTTTGCGAGGTTTCCTACATGTTCAGCCAGTTTTAAGTCGTCCCACAACAAGATCTGGACTTTGACAGTCAAACCATGAAGCTTCCACCTGCGATCGCTGATTTCCTGTTATTTTGAGATTTTATTCAATCGCTTTATCAGGCTGTAACTTCTGCTTTCTTCTCTCTGAAGACCTCAGTCAGCTGTTTTGATCTTCACTAATACGCGAGATTCAAACCTAGCGATCCTTCTTCATAATACTTAATAAAACAGCTCTAATGTACACCAGATAAGAAATGCCTGTCTAAAATTGTAGCCATTTTAAGTGGAAATAAATGTATTCCCAACCTGAAATTACACTTAAAACATTTAAGAGGGTAATCCCTTAATTTAATTTTATTGTTTATTTATGTTGCATACATTTTTTGAGCTTGGTCAAAATTAATATTGAATTTATGTCCTAATTTTTTTAACTACTGTAAATTAACAGCAGGCTACTTTTACAATAAACTTGTTTTTTTCCTGGATAAAAACATTCTTCAGGTATTTCTTTAATTGGTGTATTTGGGAAAACTGTTGAGCCGGTTTGAGTCTTTGTGACTGTGAAAACTTGTTTGATTTTGATCAATTTCAGTTTGTCACCTTATTCAGACACTTGCTATGTGATATATTTGGTTAATATTTGGATTTGAAGTAACCGAATTTCTCCTTTAAAGAAGTTTTTCAATGGTTAGATGTGACCTTTTCTCTCTGTGTATTCAAGTGAACCCGACTGTTGCATGTCGAGGATAATAGACCCACCGGAGCCTTTCGCCTAATAGCTGAAACATTAGGACTCTCTTTGGCTCTTTCTGGTATTTCTGAAAAGGTTTTCTATCTTGGCTTTGGCCTTTCTGAGGCCTGATCCTTTTCTGCAGTTTCTTCCCACAGTCTGAAGACACGGATATTTGGTTAATTGTTGATCTGAAGTGAGTCTGATTGTCAGTATGCAAGGAGGTCCGGCTCTGTTCGAGCCATCTGATGTACTGGGAATGGTTCTAGGTAACGGCCTGCTGAGAGCCAAATTACTCTCTAGAGGTTGGGTGGAAAACATATTTATTTGTGTAAATTATGTTTGGGGTTGTGTTTCCTTTTACAGAAATAATCTAACTCAAATTTACTGATCAGATAGTTATAATCTTAAATTGGCATTATTACAAAGCAATTATTATTGTAGGACAAATGCCCACCATGATTGGTTACTGGGATAACTTTATCTCTGATGTTAGTATGTTTTTGTTTCAGTGTTTTTCCTTTGATGCAGTGTGCTCTGTTAGAAGTTGCATTCTTTGTACTGAAATTCCTGCAAGTAATTTTGTGTAAAAATGGTGTAATATCCTCCAACTGTATGTCTTAAAGCAGATCACTGTTGAAAGGAAGACAGCCACAGCTGTTTGACAGCCTGACTGACACTCCCATTCTCCAGCTCGTCGCTATTTTAAATAGTTTGTTGTGTTTTCATATGTAGGTGGAGGAAATGAATGCACCGTCGCAGCTGGTTTCACAGAGATCGCCTCCGTCGCGGAAGAAAATCAAAATAAGCAAGCCGACGGGAGCCTTCAGAAGATGGTTAACACAACAAAGGTAAATAGATGAAATGCTTCTTTCTTTATTGCTAAATTGGATGTCAGTGTAGACAAAATCCAGGAAATGTTGATTGGATGAATTTGAATCCTTTTCTCTGGTATGAAATTCTGTGATAGATTAGAGATTGATTTTTTTGTCCCTCAATTTATTTTTTATGGATAATAAATAGATTTTCAGGCAAAGTAAATGTTTTTGCAAACAGTTTCTTTTGTGTGGCTCCTACCTCAGTGTTGAGCATTTTGCCATGAATTGTTTATCTTTTCTTATCCTAGACATCCATGCATGGGTATGTAGTTAAAAAAAACCTGTCTGTCTGATGTAGAAAGTTTTGGAAACAAACAAAATATCAGCTGTGTTTATTTAATACATGTGTGCGGACTTCCTCTTAAAGGACATACATGCTTCAATGGCTGACGACGTTGGAAGCACATAGATGAGAGTTTCTGTCTGGTCCTTCCTGTGTTTTGGCTGTTTGATGGTAGCAGAACTTCCTTGCTTGGGAAATGCACCTGCAGCTCTGTTTACGTTACGCTGCTAACCTCAACAAGCTGTTGCTGAAAACGGCTCAACTTTGTTTCACGCCCATCTGCGATCACACCTTTCAATTCATTGTTGCTCCTCTGTGTTTTATTCATAACTTCAAAGTATTGGTAATCTCAATTCAATATTTCCAGGGTGCAATAATTACCTTTTCAATCATCAGATCCATAGGATATTAGGAGGAATGCTTAGTTATTTGGTTTATTACTCAGGAACTTTGTTATGGCAGACCACTTTCTAAGAAGCGACACAGAATTTCTCTACAATCTTACAAAAATACTTCACACCTACCTGTAACTATGTAGGTCAAATACTTTTGCTGAGTTTAACGGTCGTCTTTCTTCCATTTTTCAGAATCTGAGGGTTTTTCAGAAATATAAGTTGTTTTCACCTACATTGTGTCACAAAGAAGAGTTGTGGAAATCAGAGTTTTTTCTTTGATAGAGGAGATCATCCAGAGTCACCTGATTGTCAGTACATGAACAAAACTTAATTAGGTTTTTTCATTCTATTTACTGCTGCACAATATCCTGCAAATAAGTCATCATTACAGTTAATATATCAAAAGACTGTCGGCAGTGCTCCACTCATTTATCATTATAAGTGTCAGGAAAACATGCTGTACCTGCCTGTCAGAGCTTTACCGCAGTAGAAAGCCACAGCTGATGCTGGTGATGGTTCCCAAGAAAATAAAGGTCACAGAGAGAGTTGGAAGCTGAGTAATGCAGATCATCGAAGTGGAAAGAAAATGTTAACTTATGGCAACCGATATTCAGTGATATTGCCTTTCCATTATTTTCTAACATTGCGCTGCCCTGAGTCCAATTAATTCTTATCTTATAAATGAGTGAATATTCAGATTGAAATAGTTCCTAACCCTAATAATAAATGCTTGAAAAGCAGTCACGCTTACTTGGACCTCTGTACGACGTTTTATCTCCTATCTGACTCATTAGCTGGAGATCTTAACAGGTTACATTTATGGAGTCTCAGTTTCTGACCGTGGCCCTGAATCTTAAAATACTTAATCTGATTCTGACTTTTTTTTTTTTTTTACAATTATCAGTGTTTTTTGTGTTCATACTACTTGGTATCCTCTTTAAATGTAATGTTGTCATTGTTTTGTTGTCCAAAAATTAAATTTTTTATTTTTACTTGTACATCAATTAATTCTCAGTCAGTCTAATTGTCAGCCACTAAAAAAACTACTTTTAGTAGCTTACTAAAAAGTAGTTTCTTTGTCTGATGATGCATCAAAACTAAAACTAGACCACTAACTAGCAAGAAGTTCTTTGATTCTTTGAATTTAGTACAATATCCTCATTTTCTGTTGGTCTCCAAACAACTACCTCTTTTATGTTCAGTATGATTTACATTCAATTGTTGAATGAAAGCATTTTGTATCTAGTTGTGCCTGTGTGGATTCTGGAAAACCAAAACCAGAAAAAACTGCTTTCCAGTCAGTTCAGTTCAGAAATACTTTATCGCAAAGGGAAATTAAAGGTTAACATAATTCATTTCATCCAAGATCTTCAGAGCTGCTGTGGGCAGGAAAGACCTCCAGTAGCAGTCAGTATTGCATTTCAACTGCATAACTCTCTTGCTGAAGACTGCTGCTGTATGACAGTCTCATGCCATCAGTTGATGACAAGCACTGCTCATCCATTTTGTTTACTTTTGTCGCTTCTTTTTAAATCTGTCTGGTCGCATGGTTAGGATGCAAAAATTCTGATTGGTTCATCTCTAACTTTTATTCTGCTATCTAGTATGTATGTCTATTATATTTCAACATTTGAAGAGAGTAAAGATGACAGCTCCTCTTGGATTGTTTGAATAGTGCTAAGTTCAGTGTGTCCACAACAGTAACTATAGAGAAGATTCAGTCAAAAAGTGAAGCACTTTCTTCATTCGCGCTCGGAGTGTTTGTGCTTAAAGGTCGTGCTGCATTTCACACCAGCTCCTTGTCACAGGCTCATTATGCACAGCTCATGCTCTTGCAGGATTTTTGTGCAGCTGCCAGAAATGTACATGCTATATAATAATCTCAAGTCGATTTTTTTTTTTTAAGGAACCCTTAGAAAAGCTGTCAGAATACTTCAGTTTTTGTACTTCACTTTACTCACCTTACTGGTAATGATGACCAATTAACCTGTTAAAACTCAGATCTCTCTTCTTTGAAGATAAAAGTGTGTTGAACAAACGAGGAGCGATCGAAGACAGTGCAGCAACGCCATTAGATGTTATTGTCTGAGTGGCTGCTTAATGTGCCATGTCAGGAATAATGTGATGTTTGACGACCACGGGTGTGCTTTGTGTACTGTTTTGACACCTCTGTGCTCAGCAGGCGTTAACCTCTGACATCCAGCTGGTAAACTGGATAGCAGAGTGTGGCAGGAAAAGGGCTTGGTGGTCCTGTTTGTAGCTGTCGCTGAGGTGTTTGTGTTGATGATAGCTCTCTGTATCTGGGCCAAACTATGTGCCTGGATGGTCTGCAGTCATCAGGGGAGAGATTTATAATTTGGTTTCAGTGATTCAGAATGTGGTTCATTTTTCACTTATCACATTAAGATTTTGTGTTTTATTTTATTTTTCATATCCAGAACATGAGAACGTGAGTTGTAAACAAATGAAGGATTTCCTCCCTATTAAAAAAAAAAAAAAAAAAAAAAACTTTTGCTTTCATTTAGATTTGATTGAGATATGTAACAAAATAATGTATTATTATTATTGGCCACTAACCAGGTTGACCAAAAAATTCCTGTGCCTGCTTTAATGAACCTTGTTATCACTGTACTCATTTGCCCAGCAAACTGGCCTTATCTAAACCTCTCAGAGAATCTATGTGTGAATTTCTAGAGTTACGTAAAACACCAGATTCTCCAATGCATATGAGCAGAATGCTCACAGTTCCATTTTAATACTCATATTTTTTTTATTTCTATGGATCTTATGGAATATTGTAAGAAACTGCATTTTTTGGTTTTCATTAATTCTTAGCCATAATCATCAGTATTAACATAAAATAATTAGAATATGCTACTCTGTGTAGATTTTATTTAATGTAGGAGATTTACATTTTTGTTATTGAAAAGTGAGAAGTTATTGAATTGCACCTGTCTAGCTGAAGTCATCCTTTTCATTATTTGCATGTTGCCGTTTGTTTCAGGCTCCGAGGACACTTGTCATGACCAGTATGCCCACTGAGTAGGTTCTTCTTGGCTGTTTATCCCATTACAAGAGTAAACATTCAGATAAATAAGTTTGAAAACATGTATGCAGTGGTTGGCAAAAACAGGAGATGTTTAACTGTTTGTTTACGATGTTTTTTACCCCCCTCTGCCTCCTTTAGGAAGCAGCAGACCGTGCTGCAGGTGGTAAAAGCTCTGGGTGGTTTTTCAATCATCGACCGAGTATGTGAGAGCACAACTCATGTGGTGTCTGGTGAACACAGACGGACTCTGAACATCCTGTTGGGTATCGCACGTGGCTGCTGGATCCTGTCTTTTGAATGGGTGTGGAAATGTTCAGAAGCCATTACAATACACTTCTGAAAAAGACAAAAGGACCTTTTAAGCATCTTTAACATACGTTTTATTTGTGAGTAGATTCTGTGGTGCTTGGAGCAAAGGCAGTGGATTCCAGAGGAGCCATATGAGCTTTCAGACCAGTTTCCTGCTGCACAGGTAGGAGCCAGTAATACAGACAATTATTCTCAACCTTAGTCTAATTCATGGTAAGTAGTATTTAGAAAATGATTTACCAAAGTTATATTCACTAAACTCCCATCATATTTACAGAATTTCCATCCATCCATCCATTTTCTTTACACCCTTCTTCCCTAAATGGGGTCGGGAGGGTTGCTGGTGCCTATCTCCAGTTGCGTCCCGGGCGAGAGGCGGGGTACACCCTGGACAGGTCGCCAGTCTATTTACAGAATTTAGAGTTCTAAATTTGAAAACCCAAATGTTGGCATTTGTTAATAATTTAATTTCTTTCATTATCTTTGGAGTTTAGCTATCTAGTTAAAAAAGACAAGCCACTGCCTTTTTTTAAATCAAAGCAGTAAGAAGTAGATGTTGCTAGTTGTTTCCCTGTCGCAGCTTTCTTGCTTTTTCCTTAAGCATCCTAAAAGTGATGCAGGTGTTGCTTCTTCCCAAATTTTACCTTTATGAATGTAGATTATTCTTTCTTTCAACACTTTACATGAGTGGAACATGGCTGGTCTTTGCATTGTTAAATAATATGCACCTTCCTTTTATGGAACATTACTGGAATTTACCAGTCTAGTAATGCAGCAGAGGACGTTTAGTCCTACACATATGAAACGGTTCTGCATTGCTTGTAGGGCTTTTATGAGAAAGTTTTGGACAGCTACTTAGTCAGAACTATCCCATAAACTACCCGGGTTCCTGGATAGTAATTACTCCTCATATTTTATGTATTCCCTGGGGTACAAATCTGATTTAGAGGCCCACGTGTTTCAGCCACGCTTTATAGTAGGAAAAACAAGAGAACATGACATTCAAGTGTGTTGATTTGTCAAAGTTACTCAGTGGCGAAAAGAAAACAAACCTTAAGAAAGAACTTTAGTTTCAGTCAATGTGAGCTTTGATCAACAAGGCAGGAAAGAGTGGTATCCTAGGGTTAGGAACCAGTTACAGTATCTTCACTACTTCTCTTTACTTGATGCACTATTAATTGTGGAGTGTGCTATCAATATTGTACAGAGTTCTGTAGATGGTCAGAGCCTGAATTTTTTCTGTGCAATATGTTTGATGTAAAAGCATAGTTTCTTTTGCTTGCTTTTTTATTGAAGCGATATATAATCTTTATAACAACATGGTCTGTTTTACCTAGGACTCTGCATCATTTTAATAAAGCATTATAAACACAAGCTTTCTATTTAGAAATGTTTCCTCTCCCCCATTTTTAATATATCACGCATATTTGTAGGAAGTAGACATAGATGACATATGGAAAAAGTTACATTGCATTCTACTTAAAAAAACAAATTTCTGTGTTAATCATTTTCATATGGTTGGTTACTGTTTGTTTATACAAAGGAACATTACACTGATTTTGATCCGTTTTGATTTATTGTTTATGTTGCACTTGTGAAACCTAAAAAAAAAAACATTTTTGCTAAACAATGTAGAAAATATTCTTGTTGAAGCAGCAAAGAGACGTGGAAACTTGAGTCCTCACTATTTGATGGTATTCAGCTTAAGTAACAAAATGACTCCTAAGGCATTTCTAATAAACCTGCAGAGCCAGTGTTAACAATTTAAGCTCCATCAAAGCAAAAATAATTATTTCGAAATGCCTTCGTAATGCAAAAACATAATCATCCTGCTTGTGTTTTAGTTCTGGCAGAATATATTAAAATATAGAATTTTTGAGTTTGCTTGCACAGTCATTATTAAGAAACTCAGATTCTAACACTCGATTTCCTCTATATGTATAGTAGACATAAATATTATCCCTAACATGAACATATAAATTAAACATCAAATGTACATACATTCTGAACAAAACAAAAAAACAATTTGTAGAAAAAACATTCTTGTGGTTTTAACATTTAGATCATAAAAATATCTGGAATATATCTAAAAATCGCTTTGAGCCAGTTATTTATCTTGTACCATGACCTATCTATACAATATCATCTGCTGGTATTCTGATCACAGTCGGATAAATACTGAAATTGTGCTGAAGTATTTATCTTTGTGTTGAACTTCTACGATGGCATTTACAGAATATAAATGCTGTGTCTGAGCTGTCAGCATTTTTTAATGTGCACAAACCCTTGAGATCAAATTTATAAAGACATAAATAAGGAGAAATTTATGTATGAAGAGACATATTCATGAAGTACTTTGGCTTCCACTGGAACCTTTGTTTTTGGTACTGGTGTTTTCTGGGCAGCATTTTTGAAACGCTTTATGTAATGAAGATGGGCTCAAAGCAAGGCTGAGAAGTCTGTCGGTCTGATCATCATGGTAGTCGACTTCAGTGAGTATCCTGATCCTTTCCAGTAGTACCATTTGATTCCATTGAAGCGGTTGGAGTTCTGGCCGTTTTGGTAATACATCCCATTCAAATTGGATGGGCCGCAGGCATCAAACCACCAGCCTGGAACATCAGAACGCATTAATATTAATGCATTCAACTGAATATGGTTTTAACTTCTACTTTTTCTATCACCATTAGTGAATACTTATGTGATTAAAGGAATAGTTTGGTAGTTTTCAACTTTTCATTTCTCAAGAGGACTTTAGCAGTTAATATCTTACCTACAGTAAACTACTCCTCAGCTTCTTCATTTAGTATATGTCTGTACTTGTTGGAATTGAAGGCCATAGCTTGGTCCAAAGAGGCAAAAACTAAAGTGAACGTCTACTGACTGAAAGTGGGAGTCTTCTGTAAAATAAACTTTTTTTTTTAGCTTCTTTTATGCATATTTGAATTTCCCATGGCAGCCATTCGGGGCTGCAGGTGCCTAAACGCTTGCTCTCTCAAAGTCCTGCTTATTTCCACAAAGCTCCTCCCCGGAGCTGCAGCCGCATAGTTCTGCCCTCCCCCATGCCTCCCCCACTCAGTTCCAGCAAATAGTAAACATCTGGTGGAACAGAGAGTCCACTGAGCTCAGTGCTTTTCACTGCACCACTCATAAGAATGGTTGTAAACGGCATAATGAACAGCACTGTCCTGATGACCTGATCAAAGCGGAGTGTTGGAAAAAGTAGGAGCTTAAAGAGACAGAGGCCCTATTTCAAGTCAAATTTTTTTGAAGTCATGTTATATATATAATGCATTTTTACAGCAACTGAGAGTAACATACTTACTCGATTGTGATATGAAATGGCATTATGTGCCTAGAAAATGCATAATACCACACTTTTAAAACAACTCCAGTCTCTAAATTACCTAGCAGTTTTTGCTGACTCTAGTAATGAACCTTCTAATGTCATCAGTGTTTCCATGATGCCTTTATTTAAACAGAGTCTGACTGTTATTTACACAGAAAATGGAGAAGGTTGCACCTGGTGCACCAGCGATGATACTCCTGTGTAAGGTCAAAATGAACTGCCGTAATCTTTTTGACCTTTTCTACCACTACTTTTATTTAAGACTGTTACTGTGGGGTTTTTTTTTGGTGGGGGGGGGGGGGGACTGCTATGCCATTTTTGTGACATGGCGGATATTGTTTTGAGACTCAGAAACCAATTAATCTGAATTTAGATGCCAAGAGATTCATCTCCTTCAGGTAACATGTTAACCTTTTAGAAGTGGAGGATTTTTGCAGAGGTTCACTTCATAAAACTGATTCCTTGAAGATGAAAAGCAATTTGTGGCCTTTGGAAGAGATACCAGCCATATAGTATATTAAAAAAATATTTAAGACTTGGAGCACCTTCATAAGACATAAACATATACTAATTTATGCATGAAACAAAGTTATAGTTTACATACCTATAAATAAAATCTAAGTAGCTTTCTTGTAACTTAGATACAGGTTTACTTTATACCCAGAAATAACAGAATGCTGTTTTTTTAAACAGTAATGAATGCAATTAAGTCAAAATCAGGCTATCTTTTCAATAGTGTTTAATCTCAGTCATTAGAAATAGTTCAGATTAAAAAGTTGTATTTTTTTCCACTTTTTCAAGTATTATTGACAATGCAACTTGATGAGTGAAGGCTCAGCCAGAGGTCTGGTTATATTAGGCTTGTGGGAGTTGATTATAATACACTTACTGATACTGATGAGGAGCATTCTACATAATTATATCCTTATTAAATCCACCCGTGCACTTCTTTTTCATTACGCAGCTTTTATCTGACTACAATAATTACAGGATTTTTTCCGTAGTTCATACCGATGAGGTTTGCTGTGACATTTCTATTGACATTTTTCAGCGAATATTCATATTTCCCTCCAGAACAACTAGTACATGTCTGTTTCTGACATTCTTTATTTGTTTTTGTGTATATTTAAAAATTGGAGGCATTTCTACCCATTTTCCATACAAATTTGAGACATTAAACTTTTTGTGTATTTTCTATTCACTCAGTTTTGTACTCACAAATTACTTCTTCTTTTTTTTCTATTTTTGTTTCCTTTTCTGATCCAGTCCCACCCAGTCATGACTGTTTTTTAATGGGCCTTTGAACCCTCGTAGTAGAAAAGGAGATGAGGTTACGGTTTTTATCATTCTGAACTTCTCTTGGCAGTCCCGGTTTCAGATAAAGAAAAGTTGAGTCACTTTCAGGGGAATTGTGAAGGGCTTTTTAAGCTGCTGGAGGAGAGAGGGAACAGCTCTGTTCCCAGGCTGTTAATGTCAGCTATTGTCAATGTTGAATTCCCCAATGAGCAGATCGGTGATTAAGCCCGAGTTAATTGTACTCCTTGACACAGCCATGAAAGGTACAGCGGCCTTTAAAATGTCCTTGAAGACTTTGGGGCTAGTGCCAGGATTTTTGTTCTTGGAATTGTTTTTTTTATCAACGGATTTATTTATCTTTTTTGGTTGCAAAATTACTCAAGCGCATAAAGTGTTTACAGAATGTATTTCTTACCTCCTGTTGTCAGTTGTGAGCACTTGCAAACACATTTGTCATTGTCTGCATCCTTTGTACTAAAATCACTTCCTGGCTGCCCAATGCTGCTTATTTTGCCTGCAGTTCCACTGTAGTCTTTAAGGTGTATCCTGTAGAAAGGAGAAGAAAAAATGGAGGAAGAGGAGGAGGAAGTCTGTGATTACCGTTCCTCAAAAGGCAATACTTAGTCCTTATAGTTTTTTTTTTCTTCCAGAAATCACTTGGGTATAATGCATGAAAACTAAACTATTATTAGTTTTTATAATTTCTTTAATTACTTATTTGATTAGTTTTTCTTGAGAATTTCATAAGAAATGTTTTCATGTTATGGAAATGTTTTTTGTTTGCTCTTTTGCAGTTTATCCTTTTTGAGCCACCAGCTTTAAGAATAACATCAAGCTCAACAGAATAAATACGTTGTTAAACAGGAAGAAACCTTTTCCCAGCCCGCATCTGGATATGAAGGTTTTGTTATTGCCAAATCTTCAGACTGAATGTCAAAAAAGGACATTTTATGTGCTTCCTATTTTTCAAACACTGACCTGGTTTATTCGATTTTCTTTGGGCTAATGCCAGTACTTCAGTGTGGAGAACCGCTTTTAAAAAAATTTACTATGGTATGTTTTGCCTATTAGGTGTAAAGGTAACTGTAACATTTACAGTTTTATGCATTTACTTTAGAAGTTGATTTAATAAAATTGCATCTGATTATTTATGCAGATATACTGATAGCTCGGGATAAGATGGTGATTAAAAATACCCTGTTCATACTGCTTGAGAATCTGCTTACAAATTTGAAAATAAAAATAAAATGTCTTCCTAAGATTTTGCAACTTTAGTCCTAAAATATTATTGTGTGTTTTTGTTATTTTGATACTTAGAGTAAGTCAAATTATAGAACGAATACCCACTGGGTTTCCAGGTGACTCTTGTGGATCATAATTAACCTTCTTGCCGTTCTGCTCTTTATAGAATACCTGAAGCTGTACAAATTGATAATTACCTAAATGTTTTGTCTGTGTATGTGTACAGGTAGCCAGTCTGCTGTTCGTGCATCGCTTGTCAACCGTAGCTTTAAATCAATGTTGCCTTAATAGGAATGATGGGTAGAGCTTTCGTTTCCACACTGTTTTACACAATCAGAAATAAGTTTAAAAAGAGAAGGTTGTCTTTAATTAGGGAAGTAATAATTGTATTCCGCTTCTTTTACATTAGTTGGAGAAAACTCCAGTTTCTCTGGCTCTTTGTCTAGCATCTTATTAAAAAGTCTACAGTATGTCTTTCAAAGCTGTCAAAACTTTTTATTTTTAAGTTTTGTATATCTTCATACCGTGAACCAGCCTGGGCCTACCTGTAGTGCTGCGAAGAGCTCATGATTTTAATGTTGTTCAAGATGGTGCACATTTAATTTGGTTGATCAAAATTACTTCTGTAATATTTTGAATTGTCTGAATGTTGACAAAAAAATTATAATTCAGAATAATTGCAAAGCGTGAGCTTTTATGCTGAACTTTCATAGCATCTCTTTGATGATAAATTGTCTTTAGTATTCTGTTTTTATACTAGTTATCTTCAGATAATACTCTTCAAAGCCACTGTTGTAAGACTATACACTGACTTCTTTTTCATGGTAAGCAGAATTTTGTGAGCTTTAATTATTTTTACTTAATCAAAATGGCATGTGCAAACGATTTTGCTGAAGTGCCCGAACAAACCTGTAATTTTGTGCCTCGCCATCCAGAGAGAACTGATCATATTGAGAGAAAGCAGAGTTTCCTTCCCAGTCGCTAAGCTGGACTCTTAATTTGTATGATTGTTGAATTGTCAGTCTGGAGACAAATTCATTTCCCAGCCAGTATTCACCTGACGGTTCTCCAAATCCCTGAAAAGACACAAAGAAATCTAATTAAACTCCATCAATAAGCTGATGGCAATATTCACCTCTTTTCCTCTTTAGCAAAGCCAGCAGAGTACTACTCCCTATTTTTTTTCCTTTTAACTGAAAGTCTCCCCACTCCTACTAACATATTTCATCAAAACAAAACAGACACTGATCTTCTCCACCAATACAACCTTTCAGTGTCGGAGTGAAAAAAATGAGCATGGTTTTATAATGACTGTATTTAGGGGTTATGGATCTTTTCAGCATCTTGTTGGCTCAATTCTCTCCCATTTTGAGTCATCAGCACTACACGCTACGCTTGAGGTTCATCCATACTCTTTGATGATGGCATATCATCAGCACAGTTTTTAGACGTGCCGACTGAAATAATAAATACACTGTGGTTGAGTTGACTCCTTTAATGATGGCAAATTGCTGACATTATCATGACTTCAAAATGCAGGGAGCCTGTGCTCAACTCCTATGCACATCTTGGTTGTTCTCTTTGAATAGAGTTCAGGAAACACCTCAGACTGACTATGCAGACTAAGCCAAGTTGGGAAAATGGTCAATGACCCAGACTAATTCAGGCTGCTGGTATGTAGATTTGGAGTGAAAACTGTAACCTAGGTTATGTTTTTTCTGTGTAAAGAATTTCTTCCTGATTGCCTCTACCTTTTTGTACTCCTGCCACGTACGGTGAAAGTCAACACGGCCCTCGAAGCGTTTCTGTAGTACCGTCCAGCCGCCTCCTTCTGTTTCCATGTCACAGAAAGCCTTCAGACACAAAGAAAACTGCTGTGATTGAAGGTTCGAAAATGGCCCTGAAAGTTAGAACGTGATGCTTATTTTTAATGCGATGGTGCCACCTAGTTTGTGTTCAATCAAGACGCTGTTCTGGGGAAAGAATTTAAAAGTTTCTAAGGAGATCACAGTTTTTGTTTTAAGATTGCATTTCTTGAGAAGTCTGTGAACATTATCTACCCACCCTCAGCAATGTAGAAAGCCTGTGAATCTTTGGTAATATGTATACTGCTCTTTCTCTTCTTCCTTTTTGATTCTCATACACACGTTCACCCTAGATATTGTTAGACATTAAACTGGAGACACTTTACCTTCACCTCTGTGGTGGTGTTAGGGATTGTGAGAGTGTAGACGCCACTTTTGATGTTTCCTGACTTATAGATAGCAGCACAGTCCATGTATGTAGTTGGAGTGTCTTGCATCATGGCAATTTTGGGTTCTGCAAAACATATTCTGTTATTTTATCAGGATACGTTTGAAGAGAATTTAGATGCAATACATAGCTAGTCATCATATTAGTTTCAGATATGAATAATTGGTACATAAATCAGTGTAGTTTCTGTGGATGAAACACAACTTCCTCACAAAAAGCAAACAAAAACAGCATATATTATGTTAAAAGAAATATACTTTTATAGGCCTTTCAAATATTTTATGTCTCTGTATCAGGAAGGCAAATTGTCTACAAGAAAAGAGCTACTTCCCCAAATCCAACCATATCTACAGCCACACAAAAATGTTTTCAAAACGAGTCAAAATGAGAAACGAGACTAGATGAGGACCCGAGTTTATCTTTGCACGACATGTTGAGGAGGATACTAAAAGTAGTGAAGAAATATCCAAAAGTTACTGTTGGAGATAGGTTGTTTTTTTGTTGTTTTCTTCTGTGAAATTAAAGACAATTTTGTTGGAAGGTTTTCCTCATATCTTGTCCAAATACATATGGAAATTGTGGTACAATTACAGCACCTGAATAAGTAAATGTGTGCTGTGTGGGAGAAAATTGAAAGATCCCTTCTTGTTCTGATTCAAGCAGTACCCATTGCTTAAAGATCCACCTGCTGTTACGACTCACCTTGAACAGAACCGGTAGATAATATCTGTATTAGGCTGTTCACTGTGTCCAGTATCTCCTGCTGTTGATGGTGTAAAACAGAGTTGTTGGAGGAAACTTTGAGCAGCTGCTGCTCCAGTTCCCCGATGATGGCCGTCTGTCTCAGTATTAGTGACTGAAGCTGCTCCTTTTCTTCTCGAAGGGTTTTTTGCTCCACTTGCCTCTGCTTCTCGATCTCTACCACTTTTTTCTCTAGAAGGCTACAGAGGAGGATAAAAGGCAATATAGAGAGCCATTCTGTCTTCACTTAATCCAACAATTTGTTGGTAACAATTCAGCTTTTCATCGCATTTCCTTACCTGTTTTTATCATTCAGTTTGCTGATTTCATTTGACTGCACTATGAGTTGTTTTTCCAAGTTGTTGGTCGACAGGGAGTTTTTAAGAAGTTGGCTCTCAAGTCGAGTTGTATGATGGATTACCTAGTACCAAAGGAACAAGGCATACTTTAACCGCCTGTTTCATTTCAATAATAAAAAAAAAAAATCTAAATGGATCTTCAGTAATTGAAGCAATATATGTTTAGCTCTGAACTCAAAAACATGTGGTGTTTTATTGTAAAGAAGCACTGACACTGTTGATATACCGTGAACAACAAATTAGTAAATGCAAGTGTGGTAACATTGATGACTAAATCAGCAAATTTACCTGTATTTTCCATTAGATTATCAAGTGGAACACAAAGTCCTGTTTGGACCTGTAGATTGAACTAATAACTGACTTTTCCATTGTAAAATGGAAAATCTGCACAGGAAAGCACAGCTATACTGCAATACTCTAGACGTACCTAAACAAGGGCAAACCACTGAAACCCCACATATTTTCACACTCCAATGTATTGAACTAAACTCGGGGGTTGTTGACCTTGCCGCTAATTTCCCAGTTTGGAGGAACTGAACTCAGCAAAAAGCAGGTTGTTTACATAGATCCTGGCTGTGTGTCTCCATTGGAGCTGTTGATGTCTTTGAACAGACGGATGTCTGATTGTGACAAACTGATAGACCCCTTCTCTGGGAATACGAGTGTGCTAATAACAGGAAATGCTGTACAGTTGGCTCACACAGGGTCATTGACGTGGAGCCACAATAATAAACTGACTTCGTCATGCCTGTTTTTCTCCATTGCTAATTTTTTAACCTGCCGCAGCTATATTATTCATCGCAGTGTGTCACAGAAAGCACTTAAGTGAGATTTTGCTCGCACAGAACAGGAAGGGTGAACAATTGTATGTTGCGTTGCCTCTTGCATGTTATTTCCATGTGTTTGGAAATAACAGAAGGTCCAGGCTCACCTGCGCTTCCACATTAGTGAGTTTTCTTGTTTGCTCAGCAGTTTGACTCAGCAGGTTTGCCCCAATTTCAATCATCGTAGCCGTGTGGTTGTGTACGGCAGCCTGTTGGAGCTGGAGCATGTCATGTTTCATGCTGTCCTGTATGTAGTTCTCCAACTGCAACACAGATTTTTTTTAAATGGTTAACTTGAGGCAGTTTGTAAGAGTTATTGATCTTTTCTTTCTCCGCATGACCTGCAGTTTTATTTTTTATTGATGTCAGGGTTCATGACAGGTGCTTCACACTTGTTGTGTTTTAATATAAATTGAAGAAGAAAAGGCTCCACCTCTGTTGCTGGAGGAGATAGAAAAATTAATTCATAACTGGCATATTCTGTTTACGAGCATCACAGAACAGGGGCATTTCAATGAATTAGAATATCATTGAAGAGTTATTTTTCTGACATTAACTTATGTCTCCAAACATAAATTAATTACACTCAGACTGACGTTTTCAGGCCTTTATTTCTGTTAATTATAATTTTCCTCAACATTTGAGATTAGAATTTTATATCAGATCACAAAGAAAACATTTTAACACAGAACTGTAGGCTCAATGAAGAGTATTTTTAATACATCCTTAAAGGTTATTCGTTAAAGGTACTTTTAATTTGATAAACAAGCCTCAAATTCCCATTTACTAAGATGTACCTGTATATGCAGGGCTCAAGTAGTTCTGGTTAACTAAAGAAAATAAATCCACTTCAGTTTCTTCAGTTTAAAGTCCTTTTGGATATAAACCACAGAAAGTCCTGAAATAATCTGTTTAATATCCGGACTGCTCCTCCCCCACTTGTTTCTACACTTTAGATGCAGCCTGCATGGTCAGATGCTGGAGGGTGATCATAAGGAACACCTGAATTCAGTGATCCAGTGATGAGTGAACCTTTGGGTGTACACCTTACTTTTGCAGCAGGAAGAATAATGGTTTTCGCACTTTTGAATAAGGCAGCTTGTTTTAAACATTTTTGTCATAGTATGGCTTGTAGAAAAAAAAAACTATAGTGAAAGTCGGTTGATGATGAGGTCTCTGAAGGTTTCTAATATTACTAAAATTTGATATTTTGATTCAGTGAGCTTTGATTTAATTTAAATTTTATACCACAAAGCAACTAAAGTTGTGACGTAGCGACACACATTCCCATATTTGTTCTTATCTACCTTACAGAAAAGCTAGATTTAGACTGAAACTAATCATTAAGTTATTTCCTGCTGTGTGTTCCTGAGCAGCAATCAGGTCACACGACTCGTAAACAGGATGGAAGTGTTGAGTGAGGAGTTACATCCTTCATTACAGTCCAACTGGAAACCAGCGTCAGTAGGGCTGTCTCTTTGTCACCAACACCAAGATTGCATAAGTTTTGCTTCTCTTCCACTCGGCCGTTAACAACACCAAAACATTATTACTATTTAGAAGAACTTCTGCTAAGATATTCAGTTTATGATTTTGTTTGTCTTCCTTTTTCTTGTATCTAGTTTGTTTATGTTCTTGTGTACACACAGATGTGTGGAGCGTTATTATTTCAACTGTGGGCAGGATATCCGATTGACAGTTCGTGATCTAATCAGTTGTTTACTCCGAGTGCCTGAAAAGCGTCAGAGAGAAATGACGGAGTTCCTCAATCACGAGAAACGTCCACTTCTTTTGTCTTAGCTGTCATCTGCTGTTGGAGAATGAATGCTCATTGGACAAATTAATAGACTGATTGGTGATGAGTTTAAATTAGCATTGGCACACTGCTTTCTGTTGACCCTGAATTGTTTGAAGTTATTTATGCTTCTCTTTCATCTCGACCATTGATTCATCCAGCAGTGCAGTCCAGAAAAAGGTTCACAACCTTGTTGAACTACTTTACTTACAGTTAATTGAGCCTAATGCATCATCCATTTATTCAGCATTCACCGCTCTTTACTGTCTTATCGCTCCTCGGGGTCTTATGGGGCTGAAACAGTTTGTCATGTTTTTGTGCAAAAATAAAATGCATTTTAAAACTGGATTTTCACATTTCAAGCTATTCTCCACTGGAAACTCTGTCTGCTGCAACATAGAAGAACAGAGTATTTTTACTTATAAGCTGTGTTAAGTGGGATTTATTATTATTTTGGATGAGAAAGGAATTGGATCAAATAACATCTAACTTCAAATAGGTTGTCATTTTAAAGCTATAGTTACTAGGATACATATATTTTCTCTTATTCTTTATTTATTCTCTGTTTATAATTTTTCAAAAACAGATTAGCCTATCTCACCAGTTTGACATTCTGGATCAAGGTTTGATCCTGGAAGTAATTAGGAGTGACGTTATCAGTCACATTGATTGCTAGGCCACTTTTTTCAATGCACAATGAAATATGATAAAATGTTACCAATGCATTGTCATTTCTTATTGTAAGGAATTGAATTAATTTGTAATTTATCATAATAAGTTCTAATCGATTATGTCTGCAAACTTTAGAAACTATCACTATGGTTGTGATTTTTTTTCTCAGTCTTATAATTATTATTTGTTTATTTAAATACATTTTGTTATTATTAATTTGTATATTTCAACATATGATTTTAATGCAAATATTGGGTGCAGTTTAGCTGTACAATTTAACTAAATACACTGTGATAGTCTATTGGATAATAGGGAAGGTTTTGTTTTTGGATCAACGTTTGTGTTTGTGGGGCTCTAGTTTCACGTACTGACAAATTAATGCCCAACAAGTTTAACATGTTATTGTCACTTTAGTTGTTATACCGACAGTTGCCACTAAATATTGAGATTAAATTTAAGTTCATAACACTTTGTTACCAGGAGAAATATACAGACTCCTTTACCTGCACAATTGGAAAAATTTCTGAAGTAGTCTTATGCACAATACAGATAAGTTTTTATAGACACATTATCAGCCCAAAGCAGTCTTCTTAGAAATGGTGTGCTTTGAAATATGCCCCCTGTTAGTGCACAAGTGGTGCTGTTAGAGCTTGCTTTGACATGCGAGGCAACACTGGAGTTTGTTTGAGTGAATTTCGTTGTCTGATGGTTCTCATGCGGTCGACCAAAACTTATTTTACATGAGATTGATTGTATCTATTTGGCTCATTTTGTATTTTGTTTTTAATCTCATGATGAGAAAGTGAGATTAAAGTGATTTAGAGAAGAAAAACACTTTCTTTGTCTTTACAAAAAAAAAATCTTTACTAGACAGAGACAAAAATGCATCCTGCAGCTGTGTTGAATCTTTGTCACTCAAATTTATATATTCATATGATTTTGCATGGGAAATCAGTCAAAATCAATACACAATTAGTTATATGTAACAGCTTTTCAGGCTTTCATTAAATGTTTTCACTTTGAGACACATACTATGGACTGACATTGATGTTTCCACTTTGCAGTTTTTCTACACATTTCTCTCAAACAGCATTGATGTTTTTTGAATAACTGAGATTTTATCTTTTTTTCTTAGAAATTTCTAAATCAATGATATAAAAGCTGTCATTGGTAGAGTGATATTGTAAGGCGATGAAAGGTTTACCTTAAGCAGCCACTGTGTGTTGTTCTCCATGCCCATCTCCAGCTGTTCTAGTCTCTGAACCGACTCGTCGTCCATTGGTCCATCCTTTTGATCAGGATAGTTGTAGGTGCTTTGGCAGTTCTCTTGCTCAGGCAGCAGAAAAGTGTAGCTACATGGGCCGTTTTGTATCTGATACTGTGTCTTGCCAACAGCACCATACTGGGTTCCCAAACCAAAGCAGAAACTTAAAATGAGTAAATCCACATTAAGCATCTTCATTACTCTTTGCTCAAAAACTTGAAGAGATTGATTTTGGTTAGTTTTTTGTTAGTCTTCTCTTATTAGAGGTCTTTCCCAAGCTGCATCCAACATAAACAGCTCTCTCAAGTTTCTGCAGACTCCTTTTAAAACCTCTTTGGTAGGTGGAGAGAAAGCAATCAGGAATTTGAGGTAGTGTGTCTTCACCTCAGTGGTGCTGGACTGCATGTGCTCGCCTTTCATCAGTCCCCGGACCACTTGCTAAAGTGGTCTAAACGCTAACTGTGAGTTTAAACCACTCCCCCCTTTACTGTGACCAGTCACTGTGAAAAGATGTGAAGTGGAGATTCCTTTCAGTACTCACTAAACACACAGAAGCAGATGCACAGACTACACATCCTCCACTATATCCTCTGCAGATCACACGTGTTGTTTTCAGGATGCCGCCATACACATTCAGCACAGTCTTTGATGCTAACAGTGTCTTCCCATTCATTGAAAATTGTTTCCCGGCTTACAACACACATACCAGACGCTTGAATGGGAGATTCAACGGAAGGCTTTTGTTTCCTCCTATTTCTTCCTTTGTCCTTTTAAGAGGTTGCATTCATTTTATCATAAGCATCCAGTCGTAGCTAGTTTAAATACGAATGTGAGCAACCAAAACTGACCAGAGTTTTTCACAGTCAAGCTAAAATCATGCAATGTCTATGAGCTAAAATGTGTATCTTCTAAACTGTCATACATAAATATATTATAAAAATTACAATGAAAAATACAGAATGGCTCTACTAAACAGTTCAAACGATCGTTCAACTTAAGGTAAGTTCTTATGTCACTTCAGTGATGTTTCCAGTGGGTTTTCAGATTTTTACCACATTTAATCTGCACGGAGACCTGAATATCATCCACAACGCAATGTGACAAGATATTCTATATTTTCTAAAATGAGTACAAAAGCTCTCATATATCAAATAAAGAGCAAAGTACCGAAGTTGAACCCCTGAGGAACTCCACAAGTTAGGGAAACTAAAGGAGAAGCTCAATCCCCTGATTTAATGTCTCTGCTCTTGACTGGTTTAATTATTGTGGACAGGACTTTATTTACCCTGTATGACTAAACCAGTCCAGAGTAGAGCTTTTAATGAAACAGCTGTTTGCATTTTTATTTGATAGTCTTCACTATTGACACTCTGTACCTTAAAGGATTATAAGGTAGAATAAAAACTCCCAAATTTGGCAAGTCTATTTCAAAGATTGTGAAATTGATCTGACCTGAGTTTGATCAAATGCCAAAAAAGAGAGAAAAAAAATAAGCTTTTACCTCTGAGAAATCAGAAGCCAACTTGAGTCTTGTGTCTTTTTATGATTTGTGTATCATGTGAATAATAAAACTCAACTAGGTTCTGTCAAATGTAAAAATTGAATAAGTAGCAACTTGTGAAATGCGTTTTAGTTGCTGCTGCCGCTGCAACCTGAAGTAATCAATTGGTGAATTTTGACAAAAAATGTAATTTGCTACATCTCCCCCATTTTTGTGAAAATATAAGTGGTCTTGGCATCATAGGAGAACGGTGCAGAAGTGGCTATTTTAATATCTGAGAAAGTTGTTCCCTTTTCTCTTAGCATTGAAACAACGTGTTGGGAAGTTTCTAAATTTAATTTGATCTTTGTGGAAATTTTTCAAAAAGGCTTTACAGCAAAGTGGTCTTAATTGTTTTAGACACACTCCAAAATTATCTGTTCTGTAAATTAAATGCAGCATTACAAGACTGCTTCCCAGAAATATGTCATGGTAGGTTACTTTCCCACCTGTTGGAATAGCTATTATGAAAGATGCTTACAAATAGTCTTCTGCAACATTTTCTATAGCCCAAACATTTTTTAAGAAGAAAACAGCTTAATGCATAATTCTCGCTGTACTGTGTATGATGTACGCAAATATTGGTTCAATTAAACCACCTTTCAGTGTCAACTACAGCATTAATCATTCTTTGACAGGAAAGCCTCGGACTGGCTCTCTGCAGAATTGTAGGAAGTGAGCTGATGTAACCCGGACTGTATGAGGGAAATGCAACATATTTAAGGGGCATTACTAAAGAGGAAGGACTTGTCGTCATTTTAAAAACACCAACTTTGTTCAGGTGTTCTGGCTGAGTCACTGTCATGGAACGTTCATTTGCACCACTTTTTTGTATCAGTTTGCTTTATGGTTTTTGACGGCACATGGGAGGCAGGGAACAGGAACAGTTATTCATTTTAACAGCATTACCTCAAGGGGCCATTCATTCACTGAATTTATCACTGGACCACATCCTATGCATACCACACGCCAGACTGTTTCCTCATGCTGTGAGCACAGGGAACATCTGCTGAACTGTCAAGCAAACACTGTTTTTCACTATGTGGGGAATGTCGAGATCAATTCATCCTTGCATGGTTACAAGGCAGCGCAGGCTGTCTCCCCGCTGACTCGCTGTGCCCAGCAAGATTAATGTTTCTATAATATATGGCAGCAGACATATCGACTGAGGTGCGGATGTGGAGTTTTCAATGTGAAAAAGAGGTCTGTTAATTTTAGGAGCCCAAAGGAAATATTGATATGTTGCAGGAAAATTTGTTAAGATACCATTTCTATAACAGTATCAATCATGCAGTGAAATTGAGTTTCTATGAGTTCTCCAGCTCATTGTTTACCATCAGGAGTGAGTTGTCACTTCATCCCTCGTTATTTTTTCCATTTGTTACTTTTACTTCTTTCCAAAAACAAATGGCATGGCACATGTTGTACTCACCATGCATCAGTTCGTACCCAGCAGGGGGGTGGCATTTATACCCCTATTCACAGTGGTATTTTTGTTTTCAGTATTCTACTATGTCAGCAGTAAGGGAACAATACAATATGACTGCCAATAGATACTATTTACCAGCAGGAGGCAATTAGGTACCTTCATCTCTTCAATTTTTTCATACAGTTTTACCCCTGTAATCCATGTGCTTCTTCAGCCTTTCAAATATCAAAACATATAGTTTTTTCAGTGCCTGATAGCTTTTATTTTTTTAGACGTTTAATATGTAAAAAAATTTTTTTTTACTTTGTTAAAACTATTTCTTTCTGAAGAGATGAACGGAACAGGATTTCAAATGAGTAAACATGTTGTTCTCTTCAAAAGCTTTTAGCTAGAAACATTATTCATATTTGAACTACACCAGAAGATATATCTATCACCAAATAGTTGCCCTTAAAAGACACAGTTTAAACATCATAGTTTTAATTAAATAAAGCTTTTCTTGCCTCAAGCTGATGACATTACTAATTGTACTGCTAAGCTAAACTCCTGCTTTCTACAACAGGTTCTTCCTCGTGCCATACCTCTAAATACATATTTACAATTTATACACATATCTCACTTTTTGGATTAATAAAATGATTCAGTTTGATTGGACTAAAATGCAGGAAAATGTCATCTTTATCTTGAGAACTACATTCTTCAGGATGGGAAAATTATATCCTCTTCTTAATGGAACCCCATTTAAAAAACAGATCAGGTTTACAATAAGGACACAAAGAATCATTAGCTTTTAACTTACTTAGTCCTCACTTCTGACAGCAAGACCGTAAAACCTACATATCTGCATTCCTCAAAGCCTTGTGCAACCAGTTGAATCCAAATCTTTATGGTAGGGCTGACATGGTTCTAAGGGGTTCTGCTTCTTTTAATCTCCTTTAAATAATTTGAATGCATTCAGCTTGTAACATTCACACAGCACAGGAAATTGAACTCCTTTCTCGTTTTGGTTTGATATCAGATCATGGCATGTTTTATAAAATGCCTAAAAGGGGACCAGAACCAAAATAAATGGAAATGGAGATCAATACAAACTCTTAGACAATACAACATGATTGAAATCAATTAAATATTAACTATTTTCAGGAAAAATTACCTCCAGAATTTATAAAAATAATAAACCATATTAAAATATTACTATATCATGACGAATTATTTGAGGTACAAATGAAAGTAGAAACCAATGAAATGGAAATTAATTTTTGACCTACTTCCATTTTTTATGTGGAGGCCACATACAAAATCTGAATACTCAAATCTCGTAACTATTTTAATTTAATAAGATAAGTCTTTTTTTTTTTTTTTCTTTTTTTTTTCCCACACCAGGGGGTCCTTTTTGTGGGCTCTAGTGTCCCTTTTTTCATAGTAGGCTGACAGGAAAGGGGGAAGAAGAGGGGGGAAGACATGCGGCAAATGTCGTCGGGTCCGGGAATCGAACCCGTGACGGCCGCGTCGAGGACTGAAGGCCTCCAAACGTGGGACGCGCTAACCTCTACGCCACTGGAGCACGCCCCATAAGATCAGTCTTTTTAGCAAACATTCAATATTACACCATATTTCCTATGATGTGGTTCTGATCTCAAACAGATTGAAACTAAAACCACCAAGTAGCCTACATGCTATTTACTGGAGTTGTAACAGCGATCAATTACAACAAACTAAGAGTAGTTTGTAGAAAATTACTTTGACATTTTGGTTGTGAAAGCAAGTTGTGAAATGTTCCATGGTCAGTTTTAAATATTTCTCAGCAAATGACCCCTCTTTTTGTATCCAAAACTAAGAAGAAAAGGGCAAATAAATGGTCTGCAGCTGAATCATTCATTGCCAGTTGAAAAATAATGCTCCATAAACCCATCTAAGGCTAACAACTCTGCAGCAAACAGGAAAAGGATACTTAAGGCCATTACTTGGTGAAAACAGGGAATCATTTAGCCACCATCAAAACCAAAAGCAGATCTAATAGGGAGTCAATATTATTGGACGTGGTTGGACTGAGAGTGAAAAACAAGCCACATGAATAATATTACATAATCATTTCCCTCTATGATTGCTCAACCTAAAAAAATTACAAGGGTTTGCTAACGAGGTTATTGATAATTTGTAAAGCAACAATTTAAATGCTGCCTCTGCTACATTTACTAGCCAAAAATCTGCCCTAAACTGTCCTAAACTGATTAAACTGTCACTTGGTGACAGCATAATCACACATTCTGCTTCTCCCACTTAGTTCTACCATATCTAACTAATCACTCTTGCTGTAATTAAATACACTCACTGAAAGTAGGGATGTGGGTAGCAGACCCGTTGGGTTTGATGTGGGGCCACTATGAATATGGATTGTTTTGGTTTATCCCACGGTTACTTGGTCAGACGAGAATCTGTTGAGTCTTTTAGACTGATCAAAGCCTTGAGGTCTTTGTTGGCATTTCTGTGGCTTGATTGGCCCCATTGTCCTGCTCTGGGGAGACCACCATCATCAGGGAGTGCCGTTGCCATGGGGGGTTGGTTGTACAGGTCAAAGTGGCATCCACATGAATACAAACACCCAAGATTTTTCTTCTGTCACTGCATTGCGATCCATTCACTTATTTTAAATGCTTTGGCTGATTGGCGTATAGTCTTAAATTAAATATGCCAGCCCTATTGTTGGTTCTTTTTCAATATAATTAGGAACTTTAGTGCATGACAAATGAAATGGCATTTTAACATTCAGCTGAATTTACAAGTGAATTTTTAATGCAACTGGAAGCCAGTTATAAAATGAAATTTATGTAAATCTAAACTGCCTTTGAATACAGCAAAGCAAGCAAATGTCACTGAGAGTTTGCTGAAATGTTGTGTTTGATTAAATTAATAGTGAACAACATTCAAGCTTTGATGGTCATTAATAGAAAAAGAAGACAATGTTCCTGTAAAGGTTAAGGCCCTTTTTAATTTCAGGCCAGCATCTTTGTTGGAAACATTATAAAACAATTGCTGTCTATTGGGTGTTGGCCTTTACTCATAATATATATGCACAAGATATGTTTTTCCTCCTGTTTTAAGAGATATTTAATTGTATTCTCATTCTTTCTACCCTAAAATGCCTCGGTAACCCCCGATTTCTTGACATGAGGTAAAACTGACAACATCAGAACTCTGTAACTTTCTTTCCAGGTGTTTGACTTAGAATGGTGTAGATTGCCCCTTTCAGTTTGTTAACCGACCCTTGTTGAATATGGAGCATGCCTTACTTAGAACCAAGCTTGTCACTCAGCAAGTCTGAACACAAACAGACCCTCAAAGAGCTCCTGTTTAGTCTGGCAGGACCCGGCTGAGCTGTCATTTAGAACAGGGTCGCAGAAATAGCTCAACTGGATTAATTAGTGTTAAAAATGTAAAACTTTCATAGATTATCAAGAAGTTAAGATTCATGATTTGCATACAAAGGTATATTTCTAATAGCTACGACTGCGGTGTTCTGGTGCTGAGTTTTCAGTAAGCAATAAGTTTGCCTGTGACAGCATGGATGAACTGTTTTGTAGTGCGTGAGGGTTTCAAAGCTTGAAGAGCCCTTTGGTGTAGCTCCAGCAGCCACCTTCAGGCCAACGGGGGTACTGCAGCATTAAAATAGCTCAAAGGAGGCTGCCCTGTCTTAGAAATCTGTTAAAGGTCAGAGTGGGAAATGCATTCATATGAATTGCAGCTCAAGATTTGAATGCAGGTTTTAATTTAAGTTAATGTACGTATTTGTGGCTGTACAAATATATTTCACACCAATATAATGTAAGTAAACACAAGGCTATTGGTGTTCTAGTAACTTTTTCAAAAGTTGATGATGATCTTTAATTAAAATAACATATCTGCATTTCTTGGAAAAAGTGCAGGTCACATTTTAAAGTGGCCCAAACATATTTTGCCTTATTTAAAAAAGCAGTTGCCTGCCCGTTTAACATGATGACTTAACACTGAATAATAAAACTCTTTTGGAAATTTGAGTTCAGTTTAAACAGCTACACTAAACCCTAATTACTCGGTGGCCTGTAAGATAAAAAAAAAAAAAAAAAAAAACATTGAACGAAATGGTATCCGGAGGGCTTCCAATTTGAAAATCACTGTTGACCAGAAACCAGAAAGCCGTTTTCAGATTAACCATAAAATATCTTTGGGAAAAATATTGTGTAGACTGGTGACATGAGAAACAAGGCCTTATGGTAGATGGGAATACTATTGTGTTATGCATAAAATTATTAAAAACATCCTTACTCACATAAACTAAGATTATCTTTGTCTGATAATAGGATTTATTTGATGATCTGGAGATTGTAAGTAAAAGCAGAAGAAATCTTCAGATGCCACATACCTTTTCACAACATTATTGCCCAGTCATGCTCATGAAATCAAAGATTAGTATCTTCCGTTTCTGAAAGGGTAGAGTCTTTTCTGCACTTCCCTTGGCAGCCTCACTCTGATTTTGTTGGAGTAATACAGTTCAACATCAATCATGATCATAGACACTTTACACTGAAAACATTTTCATACACCACAGTCTGTAAACCACAGTGAGAAATAACTGATGATTTGATTAACTAAACCAATTTAATGAACTGTGGGGCATCTCTGATGATGCTTCTCATTTTTATGCAACACAGAATATGACTTGGGTTGGGGTTATTAAAAAGGTTTATCTCTCTCAATTTCACACTCCTGGGACTGTGTTGCTGGCTCACTGTCATGATTTACAGGAGCCCTGGAGTATAACTGAGCCATTGTTAAAGTTGTCAGTAACACCCATGTTTTTCTCCTGTTACATCACAAAATAAGTGATTCAGCCCTGATGTTTGTTAGTATTTTATGTCTCAGTTTCCAAAATAATAAAATGAAACCATGCTTTCAGACATGTTTTTAAATTTAAACATCACAGTTACACAAGCACTCACACACTATTCAGATTTGACATCTGAAATTGTGCTCAGGTGCATCTGATTTCTTCTGACCGTCCTTGAGATGCTTCTGCAATTTAACTGGAGTCCAGCTATTGTAGATCAAGTACGTTGCTCATGGTTTTGAATGGAGCACACTTCTCGACAGAGCAGAGCAGAAACCAGGCAACAAAGTCAGAGCAGCTACATCTGGACCTCCAAGGCTGAATTGTGTTGAGGTACAATTTTGTCCAAGAGTACAAAAGATGTTGGCAGCACTCATTGCCATGTTGAGTGCTACCAACATTCCTTCCTTGTATCTTTCAGCAATGGCTAAAATCAGTTTTTTGTAGCTGTTATGCAATGGTTTGTAATGTAGGCATTGGAGTTTAGTAAACAAGGTGTAAAAAGGCTTGAATCATATGCCTCCAGTTTAGGGTAGGGAAATATTTATCTTTTTAAAGTTCAGAAGTAAATTAAATATAAGCTTTTAAATAGGTTAAAAAGTTTATTTTTCTTTGGTAATGTTGATCTTAATTGTCATTCATAAAGGTAATAAAATCTTCCTGAAATTTGCAGAAGTCCAGTATTTTTAATTTTGGTAGAAAATTCTTACATTTACAGAAACAAAACAAAAAAAGTCCAACAAGTTTCTTGATAATTATTGATGAGTGCGAACAAGAAAACTCATGTTCAAAGTGTCTTTGTGTTCAGTTCATACTGGTCATAACCAGTATGTCTGTTTAGGATAGAGTTAAGAAGGACATTTAATAGCATATTGTCACCAGATCTGCATGTCTGAGAATTGGTCATTTAATCACCAGGTGAAGTTCAGAGTTCAACTGGCTGTTTCTCCCGTAGATCTGTCGTCTCCAGAGGCACCTTTCTGCAGGAGAGCACCAGCAGGACCTCTTCCAAGACCAGCCACCCATGTTTGTGTCTCAGCGCTCCCAGCCACCCACTCAGAGCCTGGTGGAGCTGATCGAGCTGTGTGGAGGCACAGCCTGCAAAACGGTTCGGCAGGCAGGTATCTGCATAGGGAAGTACAGTGGCAGGAGGCCAGAGGGAAGCAGGATCCTGTCAGAGCAGTGGGTTCTGGGTAAGACAGTCCTCTAATGTCTGGGATACAAGCTAAATTATTGTTTCAGGGTGTTAATGTGTTTCTCTTGTTTTGTTTTGTTCTTTTTCAGATAGCATAACCAGTCTGAAGATCCTACCTTATGACAACTATGACTTGGAATAATGGCGACTAATTGTTTGGGGTTTTGTTCAGTATTATTAATTCTTCTGAGCGCCTGCTGTGACTGATCACACAACAGGCGCCAGCAAATCCCTGCTGTTCTTCTCTTTTCTCTGTTACTTTCATGGTTTCTAAATGTCTTCATATACAGTACAGACCAAAAGTTTGGACACACCTTCTAATTGAGTTCAATTAGAAGGTGTGTCCAAACTTTTGGTCTGTACTGTAGTTCATATAAATCCAATCAAATATATTGCTTTTCAAAAGCTTTAAGGTTTGCTATGGAAAACGTTTACTACTCAGCACCAGCATCAGTTCTGCTCTTGTTTATGTTACTGTGAAGCCTGACAAACTGCCTTTGCAACTGTATGTTGGTCCCTTGCCATTTACATGTGTTTACATTAAGTAGAAACCACTACAGGCCTTTTGGATATTAGATAATGTGACTTTTGAAAGACTTTCTTAGCCAGTTCCTAAGAAAATTCTTTATCCTGATAAAATGTGTTGTGATGTTATTTTTAATAAATCCATTTTTAAATGTGGCATTTGGGTTTTATTTTCAATAAATAAGGTTTTCAATCAGGATCATTGGTTATTGGTATGGCTCTGACACCCTCTAGTCTAGTTTGATAGATTTTGTTGACCTTGTTTATTCTTTTAACAGAAAAATTATTGCTGTGAGATGATCAGTTTGTGTGCTTCACAGAAAGTACAGAAAACCCTGAATATGTGACAAGAGTTCATCTATTGTCAGCTAAGATAGAATCTTCCTACACACTGGGTCAACGTGCATCTTTATCAAGGCAGGATTCAATTTTTGTTTGACTTCAGACACTGAGCCTTTTTATCTGAATGTGCTGTCTCTTAAGGTCTTATGATAAAGCGATGCGGTCAACTTAACTTTCACTTCACAGATAGAGAACTTGTCTGTAAACGTAAACATGCTCTGATTGCTATAAACTTCTTTTCACAAGAAATACCACCAAATTCGAATGACAGAAAATGAAGAAGTCTGTTTTTTTGTTTCCAACCATTTCTTAAATATTTACTCGCCTTTTGATATTTTATGTTACTTTTGAATAGATTAATTCTCCATGTTAATCTACACCTCTTATTTGTGCTCTCTCTACTTGAAGTCCAAATAAGACTCCAGATAATAAATCTCTTGTTTACAAAAATGTAGTATTTTATAGAGCTTTACATTTGTTCTGAGGTGAATATCCCTCTGATTAAGCTAGTCTGAGCAAGAATAAGGTTAAGTTGCAGCCAGGACCTGTATTATTAAATCAGATGTGCCCTTACGGTAAGCAATATTACCATTTAATAACCTCTTCCAAGTAGACGTCCATAATTCCTAAAAACACATCAAAGCTCTTCAGCTTTACAAATGAAAGCGTTTTTCTTAGCTTTAGCTTAGTTTCTATTGATATGTTAGTTGTAGAGTCCTTGATATGTAATTTTTACTTGCATCAGTGTTTTGGATATTGTGTTTTAAATTCAGCTATTAGTATGAGAGAATCCAAAACCAAAGCAGACTTATGCTGTATTAAATATTTACTGAGAACAGAACATATTAAGCGTATAACTGAAGCAAATACATTATACTGATTGAAGAGCACACCATATTACTTATTAATTTATTATGCTGTCTTATTTTTCTATTAGTTACTCTGACTGGAAATGCCTTATATGTTCTGTTTCAACCAGCCTACTGGTATTGCTAGTGGCCTTTTCTCTTAATTTCCTATGTAAATAATCAACTTTTCTGTAAATTACCACCCAACTCATGCAATAAACCATGACACATTCAGAAGGTTTAATTAAAGAAATAAAATAATCTCTATTCCAATTATTTGTTTAATAAGATAATAACACAATATATTTCCAAGTGCTTGCATACCAAGGAATTACTGATTTGATGATAAAAAGCTCTGCAAAAGTTAGTGTTCATTATGTCAAAATATGGTAATGTTCTTAATTTTTTTAACTATGATCCTGGTTTTATTTGAGGGGAGGAACCAGGGGTTAGTGACAGACATTCAAAACAAGGCATTAAAAAAGACAAAAACAAAGAAATATTTATTTAGATAAATAAAAGCTGCAGCTCATCAAACATTCTACTTTCCTTTCTTAAATTTGTGCATAAATTAACATTAAGCATGGAGAACCACTCCATCCAACTATTGCAGGTACAAACAAAGATTAGTAAGAAATATTCACACTTCTACAAGAAGTTTCAGTGCACTCAAAGCAAATTTCCTGGTTTTCTTAGACCCTGACTGGCTGTTAGCCTCTGGATTTATGCTCATTAAAGACGAAAATAAAGTTTTCTACTCCACGTAAGATATACTGACCGCTCCTAATCTTAAACATTATTTCAATAGACAGGAACTATACCTTTAAGAAAAGAAACTTCTACCTAAAAATTATGTGCTACAATTGCTTGCCATACAGAAGCTGCTCCTTCGCCGCCTTCTATTGCATCACTTAGCCAATCAACGTCCTCACTGCTCTAACGCGTCGTGACGTAGGGAGGCGTGTGTGACATTTGCTGCTGTAAGCTAGGAGCCGGATAAAAATGAACTGAGGCAGGAAATAAAGTATTTTTTTTTTCTTTTTAGCAACTAGTTTGACATTTTCTTTGGATTTTGTGGTCCTTCCAGCGTTAGAAGAGACAGTTTAGAGGGAAGGAGAAAACTTCTACTTTGGCCTGACACCTTTTATTATCGGCTAGCGCTTTTTACTTAACTTGTACAGTTCGGAGTTAGAACTGTTCTCGTTTCCATGGATGTTTCTAACATGTTGAGATAATTTCTGTAACTTAATGTTGTCTTCTTTTTCCGGTGCTGCAGCTTAAGCTGACTTTGCAAACTGCTTTTCTCGCCTACAAGGGTACATTTTTGCCTCCTTCTGCAGCTTTCTCACTTTCTTATGCTGACCTCTCGGGGCAGGTGTGTTGAAAGTAGGCCAGGTGTGCAGTGGTACAGATAGGGTACATTGTAATATAATCACGGTGTGTGGTACTGGTCCAACAGCCGACTTCAGGGATTTGTAAAAGAGGTGCCACCATGCTGCTCTCTCTTGTTGTGCACACATACTCGCTGCGGTACTGGTTTCCTGCCACCATAATGCTGGGTACAGCCCCAGCATATCTTCTGTCATGGGGAGTCTGGCGCTTACTTTCCACCGTCTTACCAGCAAGGTTTTACCATAAATTAGACGACCGACTATACTGCATTTACCAGAGCATGATCCTGTTCTTCTTTGAAAACTATACAGGGGTTGAGGTGAGTAAACCTTCACTTTGTGTGCGTAAAACTGAACTGACGTTTAGTTCTGAAGGCCTGTTTCTCCTAAAAACATTGCATTTGTGCAACTTTTAAAGTCTCGTGAAATATATTCAATAATGAAGGTAGAAGTAGTTGACTACGTCTTTAAAAGCAATCCGGATGAACCAGTTGGATGGAAAGATTCTGCATTTTTCTCTGGCACCTTCTTGCCACACCTTGCACAGAGGGGTGTGTGTAGACAAATCATGATAAAGAAACTGCCATAAAAATCTTTGTGCATACTATGATCTTGTGAAAGTATAATATTAGATGCAGGAGTATTTGATAAGATTAGAGTGCTGAATATAAATTCCCAGAGTGTTGATATCAGCAGAATAGGTTGGAAGCTAAACCTTGATTGAGTTTCTTTAGACTCTGCTGGTCTCATTTGTTTGTCTGGTAAAAATCTGTAAAATAAATTCATATAATCTAACAAGACTTAGAAAAATCTAATCTTTTACTTTGAGCACTTTTTCAGAGTTTGAGGGGGAAAAAAAACAATATTAATATCAGCGCAATATTCATATTGCAAAGAACTGTTCAGTGTTTAATGATTGTTTTCTTATACATTTCAGGTGTTTTTAATATGCATGTTAATGTAATTATTGAGTCTTTTGGCAGCAGATGCTCACACTGGACTCTTAATGACATTGCTCAAAATACTAAAGGTCATAGAGTGATTGGAGCATAGATGAGAAAGCAAAGAAAGAAGAATACAGGCATATATCATACCTGATATTGTTATAACAATGTTTACCATTAATAGCATCATCTCAAATTTATTTTGAGATGCCATAGGTCTGGGTTCAAATCCCAGGCTGGAGTCTTTCTGCATGGCCTTATTTTTCCCATGCCTTCATGGGTTTTCTCTGGGTACTAGAGTTTCCTCCTCCCACAATCCAAAAACACAACTGTTAGCTTAATTGTAATCTGGATGGATAAGTAAGTGTACTGAAATTAAAAGTTACTTATTAAAGCATTTTTTGTTGTGATTTTTACTCCAAGGGGAACATACTCTAGGTGATTTTACAGTTAAATATTTTCACCATCTATTTTTCTGACCTGTTTTTAAAAATGTAATTCTCTTTTCCTTTAGATAATTATATATGGAGATATACCAAAGAATAAAGAGAACGTCATCTACCTTTCTAATCATCAATGCACAGGTATACAGTATTTGTATATGCAGCTTCAAGCTATAATTACATAGAATTGTCTGTTGAAGGTTGTTTTTTTGCCTTTATCTTTTCAGCTGACTGGATTATCGCCGACATGCTGGCCATCAGACAGAGTGCCATCGGTCATGTCAGATACGTCCTAAAAGATGGACTCAAGTGGCTCCCGTTGTACGGCTGGTATTTTTCACAGGTGACAGCCATTAAGAAGTCCTCTACCAATTATAATCTAAAGAAAATTCCCATTTTTGTCTTACTATTTGTTATATGTTGTTTGTTTTTCCTTTTAGCATGGGGGAGTCTTTGTGAAAAGAAGTGCAAAGTTTAATGAAAAGGCCATGAAGAGGAAGCTTCTCAGTCAGACTCAATGTGGAGCTCCAGTAAGTACGCAGCTCTGGGGAAAAAATGACAAGACCACAACAAACAGTTAGTGAAAACAACATCTGTACCTTGTGTCATAGCCTTTTTTATTTCAGCATCTGTTTAATTCCAACACATTCTGCTTTAATGAGATAGTGACATTGGATTCTGAAAACAGTTTTTTTTATTATTTCAATCATTTGAAATTTCCTGCTAATAAGTCCCCAACACTTTTTTTTTTTAGTTAATCAAGTGAATATGTGTATAACAACTTTTTAGTTTTTATGTTAAAATTTAGAGCACCTATGTGAAGTTTCACTGATGTGAAAAGCAGTGCAGATTGAGTTGGAGGGCTTGTTTTTAATCATGTTTTTTGGATTTGACTCTGAGAGATTATGGCGTGTGCAGCTGCACAATCCAAATACTGCTAACATTCCGGCGACCTTTTCATATTGACACAGTTACAGTTTAGTTTACTCGTTCTTAAACATACACTGTTGTGAAAGAAAGCTGACCTGCTTACAGAGTTTGTCTGTCTTTTCTTTTTTTGTCACACTTATATGTTTCAGACCATCAAGCAAACAGAAATAGATTCAGCTGCGTGAAAAAACGTTTGCCCACTTTCTTATTTCCTCTTTTTTTTTTTTTTTTTTTGCGTGTTTGTCATGTTTGAGTGTCTCAGAACCTCAAAGCAATTTAAACATTAGTCAAAAACAACAAGTAAACACAAGCTTCAATTTTTAAATTAAGGTGTGTAATTTCTAGGGAGCAAACAAAAATCTAAACCTACATGGCTCAGTGTGAAGAAAAGTGACTGCTCCCTAAATCTAATAACTGGTTGGTTCACCTTTAGCAGCAGCAACTGTAATCAAGTGCTTGTAATCACTTGCAGTGAGTTTTCAGCGCTGTGCAGGAAGTTTGACCACTCATCTTTGCAGAATTGTGGTAATTCAGCCAAACAGAATCTGTAAGAGGAGTTTGGTTTTTCACAGCACTTTAAAATAAACAGGCATAACTGATTATATTATTAAATAGAGTAATCATATAAATTTGTTTTACTGTTGGTATTTATTCACTAGTAGGTGTGGTTTTAATTCCAGACCATTTTCAGATTGTCTTGGAAGTTTTCTAAGGTAACAAAAACAGGAGTTGTTTCGTTTTATTGTTTCTTATGTGAAACTCTATTTAGAGCCAAATTAGTACAAGGAAAGCTCTGTTGTGAAACCTGTGTTCACAAAGAAAAAAATCCTCAATATAATACTGACGCTGGGAAACTATGCCAATAACCTGGGATTAAAGATGCCATTCAGATTACTTTTATTTAATGAGTTTAATTAGCCCTTCCCCTAATGGAAGGAAAAAACTTTATTCGCTTGATTTTTGTTTTGTTTTGTTTTGTTTGTTTTATAGAAGAACAAACAAATGTGTGAAGTTTTCTTATTGGTATTAAAAGCTAATAATAAAATTAAACATATATTTTTCAGCTAGAATTCAGAAAAATTACCCAGTTTAAAGGATTTAACTCTGTCAGGAGATTTACTTTTACCATGCATAATCAGTTTAGTCTAATAAATCCTGTAAATTGTTCATTCCTGTACATTTTGAACTTCTATTTCCTAAATATAGAAAATATAGAAAATAAATAAACATTCAAACATCCGTCTGAATGTTTATTTTTCATTTTTCTCCCCACAGATGTACCTTGTCATTTTTCCCGAAGGAACTCGGTATAATCCAGAGCTGAAGAATGTTATCACCGACAGTCAGAAGTTTGCTGAGAGAGAAGGTGGGGGGAGGATTCAGCAGCCTCTCACTGCACACACTGTTTCACTGCAAACAGCTCACATCTGGAAAACAGCTGAGTTAGTTATGTTATGCAACCCGTGGTCACCTTGCAGGCAGCTGCCGTATCCATGAGAAAATTTAGAAAACCCCTAAATCCTGAAGTTACATGTTATTTACAATGCTTTTTTTTTTTTTTTTTTTTTTTTCCTTTTTTAGAAAAACGAAAATTTCTGACTGTAAAAGCCGGCTCAAATAAAGCTAAAACAGACATTTACGTACATGGTATAAAAAGAAACAAAGTCTTATTTTCCGTCTGTAAATCAGACAAAATATTTCTTGTTTTATCTCCCTTGGCATTACCAAAATTGAAGCCAGATAGACAATCAGTTAGTCACGCAGGTAGTTAGTCCTTGGTTAATGTGGGACCATTCTCTGCTCACTAATGCCTCACTCAGCAGATAAACTGATGAGCACATGCCATCCCTCCCAAGCGATTTATGTGGATTAAAGGGGAAGGCGATATTCAGAGCTGTGTCCCAGAGATAGGCTTAATCTCCACAGAATCTCCAAACAACATGAAGCCAGGCTGCACTTTAGCATCATAAGCGCCACCAGCAAATGCAATTAGTTATGCCTGCAACTAATGCAGTGTTGCTCAGTTCATTTCAGCTGACCTTGTGGACTAAAACATAAATAATCATGAACTTTTTCATGCTAATTGTGTTTGAGCAGATGTGAGCTGCTTCATATTTGTGCAGCTGTTGAATTTATTCCAGCTGTTGCTTTTTAAAAAAAATTTATTTACTTTGTTTTGCAGGACTGGCTGTTCTGAAGCACACTCTCACGCCCAGGGTGAAGGCGTCTCACCTCGCCGTTGACATCATGAATGAAAGTCTGGACGCCGTATATGACGTCACAGTAGCTTATGAGGGAACGCTGGACGACTCCGGTCAGAGGAAACCCGCACCTTCGATGGCAGGTACCTCTTTGCAACCGCATGGCATGTTCAAATCATTTTATAAGGAATTTTTTACATTTGTTTTTGTCAGGTAATTAATTAGTTTTTGTTCCAAGAGCACACCTGACAAAGAAATGTTGTTTTTTTGGGGTTTTTTTTTTTTTTTGCTATTTTTTGACAGGAATTGTAGTTTTGATTCCAACAGAAAATGAAAAAAATTACATTATGCATTGAAGCATATATTCCTAATCATTATCATGTTGTATCACACTAAAATATCCTCTTTTGTGACATGTAAGTACGTTTCCCTCAAGTATACAAACATAATTCCAGTTTTCTATTCATTTTGTGGCTATAAATTAAAGGATAATATTTTCATCGATAAAGAATAAACATTTATCCAATTTGTGCATTAACATATGAAAGAATGGCATTCTCCAAACAGGCTGTTGATCTTTAACATATTAAATTTACTCAAAAGGTTTAGAGCAACTCTTGTAGAAATTACAAAAGTATAAAAAAATGTATAGAAAAGAAGTCTAGATGAGAGTAAAATCGTTTCATTTTTATGCTGAAGCCTTATTTTATATATTTGTTTCAACTGGAGTTGCACTGAGAAGTCTACCTGTAGCCTTAGTTTTATTTTAAAAGAGGAAAAATTAGCTAATTGAATGAATATTTAATAGCTATTAATAGATAAATGAATACTTATTAGCTGTTTTTTCTCTTTTAAAAATAAAACTAAGGTTACAGGTAGACTTCTCAGGGCAACTCAAGTCTGCACAAACGTTGTTGTGTTCGGTCTTCCTGGTAATTAATCACACAGCAAACATCACCTTTTAACAAGCCTGCCTTCCTCTAAACTGCGTGACTCTCGTGTTTTTGGAGTCTCTGATTATTGTTGTTTGTTCCTTGATCTTTGAAAAACACTGTTGGAAATTTAGAATAAAAAAACAACAACAACAGGAGAAAAACATCCAGTTACAGTCAGGAATAAACGTGGATGTTTCTCGCAAACAAGGCAGAGAATAGAAAAGCATTCCTCTCATCACGCACTTCCTGGCCTCATGCGGTGAAGGTGGCTTTAGTGGCGTTAGTGGAAGTGACCCACGCCTCCGCCCAATCCACCACCGCTGCTCTCTAAACTCACTGTGAAGGCTCCGGTTAGAACTGTGACTTTCAAAAACCAAAATATTAATTTATTTGGATTGGATTAAAATAATGCAATAACAAAATATTCCTTTGGTCCACACAAAGGATGCATCTTCAGCTAAAAACAATACTTCTAACTTCATTGTGTGAAAAGTTCTTCCCTTTCTGTTTGATTTATCACCAACACAGTGTGGGGCTGATCTATTGATCATTTATTTAGACTAACATTCGGAGAGCAAACGTTTTTTTATCCTTTTTTTCTACAAAATGTCTTTTGAGTGAAGCTTAAACTACGCCACTTGAGGAGTTTTATTTTTGTGCGGTTTTGAATATAATGTTCTTTTAGCAAATTGCCTTTTTTGAGTCTTCATACTTGAGTTGACGATTAATCAATTGCTAAAGTAGATGACGATTATTTCAGCGGTCGATTAATCATTTCAGCCCTACAGTAGATATCCGAGTTTCTCCTTGGACTGAATGTCTGTGTGTGTTTTTTGTTGTTGTCATTTGAATTGTTTTACACAAAGCACGTGTTTCACGGTTGTTGTTACTTAATTAGTAACACAATAGATCAATTGATTTTTGTGCCTTCTCCTGACGTCCGTTAAAAACTTGTAACAGGAAATTGTCCACATGTGACTCTAGAGTCGCTGTGTTTTAATGATCCAAAGTCTTAATTTGTATTTTCCCCTTAACTTTTCTTACTTTTATAACTCTAGGAGGTGTTTACTACACTCACTACTGCAACACACTTCACATTTATTGGCTGATTTCAGATACTCTGATGCCAGAGTATCTGAGATCAGTTTGCAGGGAAAACGAGTCCAGAAGGAAAACCCAGACATCACATAAACTTGCCCTTATCTACAGTCAAAACAATAGATGTATGTTTAAATCTACTGGAACTGCAGCAAACAAGTCTGGTCTAATAAGTCTAAGTTAAGGCCAAGAACTGTGAGCATGACGGTAAAAAGAAAGGTTTAATAAAACTCATTGTAAGAGAATTACTGCATAGTCATGACATCTTTGGTCTCCAGGGAACCTTAGTAACCAAATTTAGTCCTTTTTTCTCCTTATATCTGCTGTAAGTTCTTGAAGCTCATATTATAGTGAAAACCTTCTGATTAAAAGTTTTACTTGGGGGGCAACTAATTAATCCTACAGAGAAACTTTATTCTTCCAACTCTGTCAATTAAAAGTTAAACAACATATAAGTTTGGTTATCATAGCAGAAGAAATAATGTTTTCTTTTTTCAGTTTATTAAAAATACATATCACTGAAGAAATCTATAGATTTTTTTTATTAAAATTGTTCCAATTCTTACCTCCTTCTTGTGATTGACACCTTTGACTTTATTTATTAAAGTTTGTAAATGTTATTTTGATAATGAGGTGATGTTTAGTTCTCCAGAGTAGAGAGTTGATTTCCTTCTTCTGTTCCACGTAGTTTCTGTTTAAGTTGTTGTTTGCTCTAACGAAGCCAGCTCTGCCTTCTCTTACATTTTCTGGATGTCATGTGTTTTTAGGTAAATTCTTTGTTGCTCCTCCGTATGTCACTGAGTTATGGATAATCATTAAGCTGATGTATGTTGTGTCTGAAGGCCGGTGTAAATCTGAGCAGCTGGTGTTATAGATGCTCTTTCTAGCAGTGAAGCAGCGCGTCGCTGTGGTCTTCGATCAAGTTTCCTCTTTTGGCCTTCGACGGCACATTTCCTGATAATATTGCATGTTGTGGAAACAGGAACCTGAGGTTCTCAGGGGGATACACGTGTAGCCTTGAGCCTTAACTCTTGGTTACGCTTTTATGTGTGACCTTCTCAGGCACTCTGACTTTTGTTTCTCCACTGATCGAACGGGCAGGTGATTTGGCTGGAGGCTTCATGTTGAAAATGTATAAATATTTTTGCATTATAGTATTAAAATGGACAATAAAGATGAAGCTAATGAACTAATCGAGATATTTGCTCTTTACATGTTCACAGCCTTGTTCGCTGCTCTTCCTCTCCTCAGGCTGCAGATTGTTTCAGCTCCGCATCCCAGCAGCTGCACTCCATCACTGTCACCCTGCGCCGATTTTAAGAGCTCGCTGTACGTGCCTCTTTGCTGAAAGGGACTTCCTGTTTTTGTTTAGCCTCTTTTTATTTTTTATGTTTGACAGAATTCCTATGCAAGGAATGTCCCCGCATCCACATCCACTTCGACCGCGTGGACATCAAGGGAATCCCATTAGAGCCCGAGCTTTTCCGCAGGTGGATGCACAAGCGCTTCGAAATGAAGGACCGGTAAGTGTGTGTTGAAATGCAGACCAGTCCTCGTGAAGTATGAGTGATTTATTCATTTATTTTACTTTATTTTATTTTTTGAAGAACCAAACTTTAACTGTATGAGGAAGAGAATTGCTACTTTATTTTAAAAGTCTAACTTTAGATCTTTCAAATTCTACCTTTTCTAATGAGGTTTTACAGGAAAACGTAAAGCTTTTGCCAAACATTTTGTCATTTTACCACATTTTGTCACCTTCCTAAGATAATGGCCTGAGTCTTTGCAAAGAAAGAAAATCACCCCCTATTTTTGCTAAAAGATAATTTAGGCAAAAAAAAAAATCTAAACACTTTTGACAAAAAAATGACAGGTATTTTATTGGGATGGGATATTTTATGCATGGGAACATAAAAAAATGCCATAGTGGTAAATTAAAAGGGAGTATTACCTTTAAAAGCTGATTTCTTATGTCACAAATGGAACCATTACTCCTTTTTTTCTTTACTTGAAGCATAAAAAAATCTGCATTAATAAAATAAATTTGCTTTTATAATATTTTTTTGAATATAGCTGAACATGTTATGAAAGCTTCCCATGTTGTTGAAAAGAATGAAGTTTATTTCCCAAAAAAAGTAAAGTCAGTTGTTTTATTGGATTAAAATAATTGATTTCATTGCCAGTTCAGCGACAAAAAAGCCTGACCTGTGTTTGTGCTGTAACTGCTGGTTCTGCCCAGTTCCTTTCACTTTGCAGTTTATTTTCACTCCCTCTTGCACTTCTCAGACAGCATGAACCCCCACCTAAGAGACCCGTACGTCTTTCTTTCTCTCTTCTTTCCTTAAAGGATGTTGACAGATTTCTACGAGTCAGAGGATCCGGACAAAAAGTGCAGATTCCCCGGCGAGGGCAGAATCTCTTCGCTGAACCTCTCCAAGTCCCTTCCCTCTGCGCTCATTTTGGGAGGGCTAACACTGCCAATGCTGCTGACGGAGAACGGCAGAAAACTTTACGTGAGAACCTGGGTTTACGGGACGCTTCTGGGCTGGCTCTGGGTGAACATTTCTCCCTAAAAGCTGCAGGGGAGACGGACTGCCATGGTGAGACACGGGGGAGACGCGGAAAGAGGTGCTCCTTTCCTGTACCCCAGAAACACTCGGTGTGTTTCAGATGCAGAGCCACACCTGAAGAGATCCAAGAATGTTCGACTGTCCAGCTGTTGACCGGAGACACTGAGAAATACTTGAACCTTTATGTAAAAAAAATATATATATATATATATTACAGATTTATTGCAACATCATACATTTCTCAAAATTTAAATAGAACAATATCCTAATATTATTAGATTTTGCCAAATTAGCATGCAGTTTTTCCATCAATCTTTGGCAATATATAAAGATCATGTTATTTTTTAAAAGCCAAGTGAGCTACTTACCTAAACAACAAAAAACAAGTCATAACTTAAGTGCACTGACTAATCAGTACCAGTTGTAATACTTTTAAGCCAAGTCCCATATCTGGAGGAATATGCACTTTTATCACAAAAAGTGATGTTTTTACACTGGCAAAACAAAACGGCGCACAGCTCCCCCCGTGGGGGTCCATGAACACGACACCAGCCGCTCTGTTTACCGTACTTAAATAGTCACGCTGATGTCCTTTTATTAAATGTTGTCTTATGACTTCGAATGTAGTGCTAAATTCACATTTATTCATGCAAATGTGAAGAAGCTGAGAATGCAATCTGCTGGATTGTTTCCGAGCACAGTTCTTTGTCACGGAGCTCGCATGGAGGAATGTGCGCCGACGATGCAAAATGTGTTCTACCAGTGTAAAATATTACTCAAACCTTTAAAGTCAGTCGTTGCCAAAAGCTGGTGTTTGCCATAATGTCGTGGGGGGAGTGTCTCTGTGTGCTTTATGTGTTTTGTTTTTAGCTCAGATTTACAGCTTCAGATTTGCTTCTGTCTTCTTTTCTTTTTTTTCAGTAAAGTAACCAGTTTCATTGCATTTATTACACCACCTTACAGTTCATGTGAAAGTATCTACCTAACAAAATGCTGACAAAGCCATGATACCAGTATATATTGCAGGTGCACTGAAAGCCATTTGTATTATCACATCATTGTATTAAGAAATGCACTGTTTGTCCATTGTTGTTTACTGTAAGAAAAAAACAATTCCATTTTCCACTTGTCACTTTGTCTGTAACCAGTCTTGTCCTCCTCTACTGTTAATCTTTTGTTTTTTCTTCATCTTAGTACAGCAATCGCATCATTTTTACATGCCGCTCTGATACCTCACTTTAATAATCCTTCCTTTAAAAAAAAAAAATCCTTGTCAGCCATTTTATACTCATTTTTATCCTGACAAGAGCGGACTTGTAACATCATCAGGAAACTCTGTAGACGGTATTTAATTGCCATCAGTTTTTTGGAAACGTGTGCCTTCTCTTTTGGGTGGCCACAGGCTCTTCTCCACCAGGCGACTGGTGGAGAAGAGCCGGTCCGCTTTGCTGGACTCAACTCTTACAACAGCTTGTGGTCATGTTGTCTACAGCTCATAGTGGCTTTTTTTTTGCTCTAAAAATGCTTTGATTTATACTTTTTTGAAGACTATTATTAAACAATGAAACCTGTAATATGGTTTGAGGTGTGGAACCTTGGGGTCAGATGGAAATAAAGATTTATTTTTTTTTCCTGGGGAATAAAATTTTTTGTTTTACCTTTCTTTTTTTAGATAATTTACTGTCTATGGAGTTAAACAGGCAAAATTTGAGGTTATTGTGATATAAAACAAAAAGCTCATTATAAATCATATCAAATCTATTTCCACGATGAATATTATCCCTTATGATTTGATATCAGCATTCAAAAGAAAAAAAAGATGGTACGAGGCCAGGAGGACTGACAAAAAGATGATCACAACACCAATTATTTTAAGTACTTGTATTTTATTTAGTATCAGGTCCAAACATAAATCAACATCTGAACAAGAATTGAATATCATTAACGACATTTTGTACTGACGTTAGTTCGTTATACTAAACGTCTGGAGATCAGAGCTGTTTCAAATTGGTACTGATTCGGGTAGCAAATAAACTAATCCAGTCACATTTCCAATTTTGATGAATGTCAGCGAACACAACATTAACCAAATCTGCCATGCGCAGTCTGAAAAGTGAGCAGCAACGACAGGAAGTGTAGGATCACAAATTGAAATCTCAGTGCTGATCTTTGATTTGGACGACAGGTAAGAAAGAGTTTCTCAGCGATCTGGGAGCTATTCATTTGGTATAAGATAAGAATATGTGTCTAAAGAAGTCGCCTTATTAAGAGCCTATTTCTTCGTTTTAGCCTCGGTTGTTCTGCAGTAGCTTGGTTGTGTCATGGAAAGACGAACAGGGACATCTAGCCGTTAATCCTGTGTACTACAGAGATTAAAATTGCGAAGCAATGCTAAGGAAGTTGATCTCAGTCGATGTTCTGAGTTAGCTAAACCTTTTACGGGACTGTGTGTGAATTGAATTATTTCTCGTTTCTCTTGATTGTTCTACTCATTTTCTCATGCAAACAATTTAAAAAGTCAACGTTGTGTTTGCAGCTCTGCACGGGCAATGGACTGGATTGCTTTCGGCTATGCTGCAGCCATCATTTTTGGTGGATTTATGGGATATAAGAGAAAAGGTTAAACGTACTAATTTCATTTATATTAATTTTCAGTTTATTTGCAATAACCTTTTGAATACTTAATTAGTTACAACACTTAATTTCCTTTTGGGATCAATAAAGCATTTTTGAATTTGAATCTTCATAGAACTCCTTCTCAAAGTTATGTATTTTTTTATCCTCACTGTCTTTAAATGATTGCAGGCAGCGTGATGTCCCTGATTGCTGGTTTAGTTTTTGGTGGATTATCTGCGTATGGAGCCTATAACGTCTCCAATGATCCAAAAGATATCCTGGTGCTGTTGGGTTAGTATATATTAATGCTAATTAGACCTTATCTTGGCTAAAAAGAAAATCAAGAAAGCCTAATCCACACATACAAAGAAGTAAGTTTATTGATTTAAGTTGTGTAATGAAGTGAAATGAAAACAGTTAATGAAAATGTGAAGAAGAGACGCTGCAAAAATGCATTGAAAGCGAATCTGTCGATATTTAGATCACCAAAGCCTCACAGACAAACATGTTGGGTAACGACCAAGAGCCCTCACAAGAGTTTTGCAAGCTTATTACACAACATATTGATGACTCTGTTTACAGGCATTCAGGGCTTCTAAATTGTACAATGCCTGTTAAAATGCTAGTCTTACGACATAAACATGAGAACATAATAAATAATTAACCTTTTCCCAACTTATGTTACAAATATCCAATAAAATTTTACTGAAAATGAACAAATCTGGTAGTAATAAAATTTAAAGGGGAAAACAACCTGATTTCTCCCTAATAAAAAATGTTTTTCAACCAAACTGTACAGTATTGATGTCACTTAGGAAATGGTTTGAAATTATGTAATTTTTACATTATTACGGTTTTTTTTAACATCGTAATAACCTATACCAATAATCATTTTATCAAGGCTATGTTTGTCTGCCTAGAGCCACCATCTGCTCCATGAAAGATTTATTACATCCAATGAAATTAATCAAAAGATTTGTTCAAGGGACAATGAACAATTGCAAAACAATTGGAAAACCTTTCCAGTTTGAATGGAAAGATGGGTCAAAATCATACCTGAGAAATTCATATGGGTAGTTTCTCCACAAAGTCATTTCTACAAAAAAACTGAATACATTTCAGCAAATGTGTGGAACTTGTAAACATGTGGTGAGAATTCCATGAGGACGGCCTCTTCAGGAATATATTTACTGGGGAAAATAATATGTAAAGTACATGTTTTCCCTGTTTCATGTCAGGGGGTTTCTTTCATTTCACAAACTTGACTTTGGTCTGTGTTTCAGCCTCGTCTGGGTTGCTGGCAGTTATCATGGGAATGAGATACAAGAAATCAGGGAAATTAATGCCAGCGGGGATTATGACGGGGCTAAGGTGAGTCAGAATTGCTTATCTTGCAGAAAAGCTGATTTTGCAATGACCTGTTGAAACAGGTCTGCTGATTTTTTTTCTCTCTTTTTCAGTTTGCTGATGGTGTTTCGCCTGTTGCTTCGGACCATAATGTAACCAACCAAGCTGTACTGACCACACTCAGACAACTCTTGACTCTCTACAAGCAAGTTTTCACAAAAGGAAGCTGTTCTCCCAAATCTGTATTTTTTGTGAGAGCTTTTAAAAAGAATTTATTCATGACTTGTATGTGATTGTAAGCAAAATTATACTAATGAACTCTAATTTACTTATTGCTGTGGCAAATATGTCTAAACACTGCAATTTTTTTGTATTTTATATCTGTGAATAAAATGCAAATGAAGATCAGAAATTTTTAATAATTGAAACTGTAACCTTTAATTCTTGCATGTCTGCAATTGGGAAACAGTAAATAGGAACTATGTCTAAAAGATATGTAAAAGCACAAAAACTGAAGGAATTTAACTTGTAAAGTGCATATTTTTTCATATAAAATTTTCTTAAGGCCTGTGATTAAAAATAAAAAACACAACAGCCTCTGAGATATCATCTCAAAACTTCTCCATTTATTTAGTTTACGCCTTTTTGAAAATCAACTCCTGTGAATAAGATTAGTTTTTCAGTACAGTGTTATCAACATACCTACACCAGAGATTTTTACATGATTAGGTTTATTAGTGCTTTCTTGATTAATGAACCAGATTTTGTTGGAAGAGATTATTATGGAAAGGGTCCGGTGATGTTGAACACTTCCTTGACTGTCTTGACGTAACCTTCATCTGGCTGCGGCTTCCTCTTGCTGCCTGGCTGCAGAAACCTGCTGATGGCTGGCTTTAGAGTCATCCTGCCCTGGAAGGACTGGAAAGGAAAATGCAAAAAACAAAACAAAAAAAAACTTTTAAATTCAACACAGATTAAGTAGTGAAGGCTGATAACTGGGGAGGAAAACAGGAAATAAATGTTTGAGGCATTGTGCTTTGCAGAAGAATTCACATCGCTTGAACTTTTGCACATTTTGTAACATTCCAACCAGAAACAATGTGTTTTATGAGATAAAATGGTGAATTGCTGTAATGTGAAAGGAAAAAAAAAAGGCTTCCAAACTCAAATCTGAAAATTGCACCTGCAAATGGAAGGAGATTGGCCCAACTCATCAACTTTTTGGCCTACATTTCGATTCCTACATACAGGTGAAGACTAACTATTAAACAAGCCATTAAACATATAATTTCAATATTTAATTGACACTGGAAATTTGTGTCAAGACCTAAAAAAATGTCTCCATCCAATCTGACTGAACTTGAACTACTGAATGGGAAAAACGGATCAGAATTGACATAAACAAAGATGGTGAGAGACATAGCCAAAAAATACTTGCAACTATAATAGCAGCAAAAAAAAATTTACACACATTACTGACTTAATAATGAAGAAAGGTGATAAAGGAAGCATGAACACTTTTGCAAGACTTTGCAGGTCCAGTCTTACCTTGATGTTGGGAAATTCCTTGAGTATATCAGGAAATTTCTCCTCCAGCATCAAAGTACATTCAACCAGGAGCACATCTGCAAGGCTTAGTTTTCCTCCCACCAGGTACACGGGTCCAGTGAGTGCCTGAAAATGTATTGCTTTAATTACCCTAATTATGAATGATTTACATTTTTAAAAAGTGAGTTATTACAGCATACCTTTTCAAATACCGGCAGGTAGCGCTCTTCTGCTTTGCTCCGAATATTGTCAAGTTTGGGTTTGGTGTCTGTGACGAAGGGGAGGACCATGATCATTTCCATGTGATCAATCAGTCCCTCTGCATACATGTTGATCCTAATGGGGAAGTTTAAATGTGTCGAAAGATTTAAAAATCACAGAAACAAACAGATTTAGATTAGCATGTGGTACAGCTGGATCGTACATGACACGTTCTTTGATGTCTTTTCCGTGGAGGTTGAATTTCTCTGCGATGTAGTACAGGATTGCTTTTGTCTGCACAAGTTTAAGGCCATCAATCTCCACCAGCGGAACCTGTTGAAACATGAGCGACCCCTCTGCAGAGAAAATAAAGAACCAGGTCATGCAGAACACCACTCCCAGCAAAAAAAAAAAAAAAAAGACATACATATTATCCTCCCTTCTTTTTTTCTTTTTTAACAGTGTTTCCGCATACAAGGCAACACATGCGGATTAAAGATGAACAGTTAAGATTAAAAAATATTAATTTTGCATAGGTTATATAGAGTCCATTATTATTGTTTAACCCACCATTCAGGAGTTTTAAGTACTCCTCTCTGTTGGTCAGATAATGCTCTTCAAACTGTAAACAGAAAGCAGTATAATGAGTAATTTCATGACAGTATCAAATATAACTTAGATGATTTAATATAATTGCCTTAACAAACCTCAACTTCTGCAACTGTAAGAAGCCAGCGGATTGACTCCATTTTCCCCCTTCCATTGAAATAGTGCAGAATAACTTTTCCAGACATGACAGCGGACTATTGAATCTAGAAGTATGTGAACGTAGAACAAAACGGACAGAAGACCAAAAACTTCAGAGCAAGGTTCAAATCTGCGAACTGGGAAGAAGAAACTGTTAGGTTCAAAATATAAAGTTGCAACAAAATAAATGGAGGCGTGTACAACTCCTGAAGCCTGTATAATTGGTAGAAGTGATCCAATAGCAACATGGTAGATTTACACATTACCGCAAAGCATCATGGATAAATGTCTAGCTGCCTTATTTTAACTATTATTTGCAAATAAAGAAACATAAGGATCATATGATAGTATGATTATTAGTTACCTAAATTACGGTTACACGACAAAAAAAAAATTCTCCCAGTTCACTAAAACCGTTATTTATTTAGTAGCTTTTTCCTTCGCCTATATACAGGTTTCAGCGCCACCATTCTCCTCGGATGTGAGGGCGATCTGGCTGCGACATCTGTCACCCCATTGATCGCTAGGGTTGATTCGGCTGATCTGGCTGGCTAGGCGGGTGTCCCCTTCCTCCCTCACAGCTCCATATGTGTCCCTCCCGAAGCCCTGCGCTCGGTGGCAGCGGACGGCGTCCCCCCCCCGGCGGACAACATCCTTCGGTGTACCAGTAGCTGCGCTCCCCTGCTAGAACCTCCAAACAAGCTCAAGGCCAAAAGGAGAAACGTAGGGAAGTCAAGCTCCAAGCTTCAGACACATCCAAATGCGGCGCTGCACGTGGCAGTCTGCCTTACCTTTTAATGTTGGCTGTACACATAATATAACTATTTTTGCCCTAGTTAAGTCTGGAGCGTTCGACAGCACCATAACACAGATTAACTCCTAATCCAGCAACCTGCACTCATCCATTTAAAAAAAAATAGAATGATGTGTCATTAAAAACACTCCCAAAGAGTTCTAAAGTGCTCTGAATAGTGTCAAGAGAGAGAAAATGGGACAATTTTTGACACACAAAATGTTTATTCTTAACTTGATACTTAAAGTTTGGGTTCGTTTTACTGTTGAAGCTGAAAGAGATTTATGCAAGATGGCGATTTATCAACACTAAAATTACAACATCTTTTTACTGAAAACATGAACACAAAACAATAGTTGACTGGCAAGGCAACTGTCATTGAACAAAATACAAAAAGTAAAAAAAACAATTAGCCCAAAAGAAATCACAGTGAAGATTTCATAACATTGTAATATGCATATTATATGTTTACATGTGGGTAGTCAGCATTCAGGGTAACAAAACTGAGGCATAATAACCTTTGCAGTACAACAGCAGCTATAATACAGAGACAGTAAGACAGAGAGAAAGGGAAGGGTTGCACTCACGTTTTTGGCTCATTGCATTTCATCATACTTTAAATAGTTTACAACTCAAAGCATTCATTGTACACTTATGAAACAAAAATTATTGCTGTGCAAAGTTTATATTTACATGCTTGGGTTATAAAACAACTAGGCCTACTCTTTGGAAGCAAAAGAGTTATTGAAGCTAATTTCTGAGCTCCATGGAGGCCACTAACGGTGTCCGTATTTGGCAGACCAGTCTGTTCGGCCGTGAATGCTCTGTAGTGGCGGGCGAGGATGCAGACTGGACGTGCTTTTGTTGGCTGTGGGTGCGTTGGCAGAGGGGTTCATCTGACTCCGACCAGACCGCCATGTTGCATAATCTATAATGACAAAAAATAAGAAAAATTCATATCAAGCAGATGCATGTAGCGCACAGCTTTCAGGTTTCACCAGGTTGCTCCATCACCTTAAATTATGGTAATACACATGAGAGTTTCTATCTGTAATGTAACAAACGGATATTAGAAAAAGCTCACTTGATGCTGTTGCTTCCACTGATGTACCCTGCCTTCCTCTGTGGCCAGCAGAGCCACCGTCTTTTTTGTAAAATGATGGGATGTATCCACCAGGGATTGTATTTGTACCTGAAGATGAAAGACCAGAAGACACAAATTTATTTGCAAGCAGTTCGAGGCAACAAACTGGCAAAAGTTGGGGGAAAAAAAGGGGGTTACCATGCGCTCCTCTGCTCGGCAGCGTTCCTCCAAAAGGAATACTACTGCCGCCCCAAAGATGGCTTCCAGTGAAGTCCTTACTGGCATCTATGGCCACATTCTTCTTTGTACTTATGCCTGAGGGAAAAACAGTTATGGATCACTGCAAACTGTACTCTAACACATAAAAAGTGTGATGAACATGAACAGGGTGTCAGTGAGTTTTATCCACCAAAAATGCTGGTCACACCCTCCCTTCCTTGAATTTCTGCAGATCCATCTAGTTCTCCAGAATAGAGCCTGCCATGCTGCATGAATGCTAAGGCTAGTTAATGAGTTCAATAATAACTTTATTCGCTAATTACTTGTCAGCTCTGGTAGTGTGTTTCTGCACACTACCAGAGTTAAGTACAGGCTAATTTAACTTCAATGCCTTCAACCTGAGTGAACTTCATACCAGCTGTTGTCAACATCTGAAATCTTCAATTTCATGCTGAGCCTTGAATTGACAAAACTCCATAAGTTAGAACACTGTTTGAACTTTATTTCACCAAGAAAACTATTAATTTCTTTAGTGAAGAGATGTTCTGTCCATCTCAGGGCTGATCACTGCACTACATAAAAGAATAATAACATCCTAATTCCTCAACCCTGATCTGCAATAACTACAGCTTAAAAGCTTCCAAATCTAATTTATAATTTTATATGAGGAATTTAACCTAATTTAAGATTTCTTCAGGTCTAACATTCTGATAATTACATTTAAGATCCTTTCAAAAGCAGCTACTACATCTAGAAAGACAGCTTCCAACCACACCAGCAGGTATTTAAAAATCTTTTTATTACCAGGTAAATATCTAGACTGTCTCAGGTAGTGCTGCTTGGCTGAGGCGGTTCTCGACGGCTCCTGATAGGCTGCGGCCTTGTTCAGGTTCAAAGGTGTGTCTTCTTTTCCACTGGGTCGGCTGTAATCCAGAACATTTCCGTACCTGTAAGAGGGGAAAGGTCGAGAGCTGCTTGTATCTAAACACGCTTTATCTTTTCTACGTATGAGGGAGCTGGTGAGTAAATCACTCGACTGCATCTTCACCTGCCCAGAGAGTCCTCTCCCTGCCTCCGCTTCTCTGAGGAAAAGTTATTTTTCCCCAGAATGCTCAAAGAGGACAGATCTCTGTCTTCATAGTTGTCCCAGTTGTCACTCTTGAGGTGTCCCGTGCCGTGTCCCCATCGCCGCCGCCCTCCTCCCTTTGGCTTCACCTGGTAGTTGAGAAGGTTTGCGCTGCCTGTCTCCTGCTGCCTTGGCTAAACACAGATATCAGCAACATGTGAGGAACAAATAACCACATCGGATCTATCTATCAATCAACTTTTTTGTATAGAACATTTCAAAGCGATTCACATCATAAAAGCACAAAAGTAAAAGTCACAAAAATATCATACAGCTACCAATTGAGATCCCAATAACAAACGTTAGATTTTGTCGAGTGCCATAATAAAGATAACCAATACACATCAAATATATTGGTCAAATGTTTATGGATCAAAATCAACTCTAAGCAGGTTGGATTTTAGTCTTGATTTAAAGGACCTCAGTGTTTCAGCTGTTTTCCAGATTTCTGGAAGTTTGTTCCAGATTTATGGTGCATAGAAGCTGAATGCTGCTGCTTCTCCATGTTTGGTTCTGGGGATGCAGAGCAGAGCAGAACCAGAAGACCTGAGAGGTCTGGAAGATTGACACAACAATAGAAGATCTATAATGTATTTTAAAGTCTTTTCTCTGAGCTACAGAGAACTGGTAGAAGGACTTTAGAATTAGGGTGATGTGCTCCATCTTCTTGGCTTTAGTCAGAACACCAGCAGCAGCGTTCTGGATCAGCGTCAGCTGTCTGATTGATTTTTTTAGGCAGACCTGTAAAGACACCGTTGCAGTAATCGATGTAACAAAAGATAAACACACAGATGAGCTTTTCTAGCTCTTGCTGGGACATGAGTCTTTTAGTCCAGGGAATGATCTTCAGGTGATAGAAGGCTGACTTTGTAACTGTCTTGATGTGGCTCTGAAGGGTCAGGTCAGAGTCCATCACCACAACCAGATTTCAGGCTGAATATGGTCAAATCTGACCAGACAGCTCACCTTGCTCTGCAGACTCTTGTCGACGATGTAAGGAAGATGACTCTGTGGCATGACCTCCGTCTGCTCCGGCTTCGGGATGTGCTTGGGCCCCGTGTGCCTCTGGTAAGACACCGCCTGGGAAGCTGCTGATGCAGGGGGTGGCGCGACCTGCTGGAGAGGCCTGGGGGGTGTGCAGTGCTGGTTAGAAGGTGGAGGCTGGGTGGGGGGCATGGGCTTCAGCAGTAGGAGAGGCTGCTGCTGCTGTTGCTGCTGCAGAGGAGGCTGCAGCTGCACTCGACCCGGCTGAGGTCTGCCCTGCTCCAGGATCTGCTGAGGGGTACCCAGAGCTTGGCCCACGTGGAAATACGAGTACCTGAGAGCCTGAAAGGGGTTTCAACCAACAGAGTTAACTTTTGTTCAGATCGTCTGGCTGCAAGAATGGAAGATGGTGGGCAGGCGGTACCTGAGCAGAGGCTGGCCTGTTCTTGGGGTCCCACTGAAGCAGGTCCGTCATGAGACGGATGGCGTCTGGACTGGCGTTGGGGATAAGTGTCTTCAGGTTACTGGGAACGCACTGAGGCCAACGGAAGTTCATGACGCTCGCCAGCTGGTATCCCTCGGGCCAATCAGTCTGCAGGGAGAAGCCAAAGTACATCTTTAATTATAGACTTTCACTGCAGCTGGGTTCATTACGGAAAATAATAACGCTTGGTCACTGTTCCATGAATAAGAAAGTTTGTTTTTCTTCTCTTTCCAACTGAAACTCCTTTGAACCAGGTTTGATTTTGGGACAGAGGTACCAATTAACCAGAGATGGGAGAAATGTAGAGAAACTCCCTACAGGAGAGAGACTGGTGGAAGGCACCGTGTACATGACTCATAAGATATAAAAGGAGAATTGTTATGTGTTAAGTTTCACTTCTTCTTCTTCCTTCTTCTCTCTTGCTTTTCTTTTCTCAGACGCTGATATTTACTTTGATTTTCTAAATAAAATGTCTAAAGACAAAAGACAAATGCGCATTTCTCTGATTGATTCAGAGTATCGCTCTCTCCCAAAACAAAAAAAAAAGATTTTTCCTAAACAATATGAAAACAAGTGTGTTTTTGATCTAAATCAAATGTTTCTGTTTCCTTCACCAATTATTACCTTCTTTGGCGTACCCAGGACTTGGCAGATCTTGAATATGGTATCCACTTCACTGGATCCTGGGAACAGAGGCCTGAGTGTGTAAAGCTCAGCCATGATGCAGCCGACAGCCCACTGGTCTATGGGTGAATTGTATGAAGTGGACCTGAGGAGCACCTCTGGAGCTCGGTACCTGGTTAAAAACACAATGGCAACTAAAACCCTGAAATTCTACTAATGTACAATGAACACGCACATCGTTTAATCTCACCATCGAGTTGAGACATAGTCCGTGTACGGCGGTCGAGATCTGATCTCACGGGCGAGCCCAAAGTCGCCGATTTTCACCAGCTCTGGGCCCATACACAGGAGATTTTCTGGTTTCATGTCCCTGTGGAAAAACCCTGACATAGACATCAAGAGCAGAACTCATCAGGACTAAAACAACAAGCGCGGTTAACATTAAGCTCTTGTGGTAGAAACATACCATGCTTATGAATGAATGCAAGTCCCTGCAGGATCTGAAACATTATGTTCCTAACAGCCGATTCAGGGAACAAACGTGTCCTGCAGCAAGACACAAAAGTCGAGACAAAAGTCAAGACATTGTTAGGAAATATTAAAATTTACAAAAGCTCTTTAAATATTTGGAAATTTTTCAAGAAAAAAAAAACAAAAATACTGACCGGTCTTTCATCAGCTGATACAAATTCTCCTTCATGTACTCAAAAATAAAGTACAAGTGATCATTTTCCCGGATCACCTCCTTGAGTTTGATTACATTAGCATGGTTTAGTTTCTTCAGGGACTGAAAGAATAAAACAATGCAAAAAAAAAAAGAAGATTTGAAATATGTACTTTAAACTAAATAAATCTAATCATGCTGGACAATGCAAACAGCTTTACTGCAGCACATTGAGAAGCACGACTTGCGGCTCCTGGATAAAATAAGAGCAGAGTAAGAACGCTGTGTGATTTAGGGAGTTATTGCTGCTGAAGGAGGATTTTTTGCTTAAAATTCAAAAAAAGGAAAATCATACATAAAACAACTTGAAAGCAGGGTGAATGCCCTGGGTTTATGTATTTAACATGCTACATTTTAGGAGGGAGGGGAAAGTGAAAGGGAGTCGAAGAGTGGCATGCTATGGCTAATAAACATAGCATTATTTTCTTGACTTTGCTGTTGATTTGCTGTGCTACGGGCGGGCCAGCGGTTTTTGTGAATTTAACAGCTCACTAGAATCACCTGCTGCTCTGAGAGCTGGGGTGAAGAAATTTGAACTCTGACATTTTGAACTGGCGTGGAAATAAAACAAGAGAAAGGTTTGGGTTACTTGACAGCTGAGTTACTAACAACATCAGAGTATAACATGTAAATCGTCACATTTGGTTTTCAACTTAAAGGACGGACAACTGAAATACTGAAACCCAATCAAAATACAGTGAGAACACGAGTACGACTCTGTATTCTTTACATATACATTTCTGAGATTTGCAATCTATTTCATCCATCATGTTTATTTTGCTGTTGTGTCTTTTTAGGATTATTTTTCTGGAAACAAAAATTTTAAAGTTCTGCCCACTCAGTTTTTACTCTAAGGACGTTTCACCTCTAATTAAAAACAGATTCTGAACATGGCTGGACGTAACATGCTTATGCTTTCAGAGAGAAGTGAAATAAGTACTCTATGTAAAATTTTAAAACATATTTAACCTAATTTAACCTAGAACTTTAACCTAGAGCTAACATAAATATTGTTTTAAGTTAATAATTACTTAAAATTGATTAAAATTACTAGTTCCACTGGCAGATTATTTCCCTTATAATCTGCCATTAAAAGACATAATTTATGTCTTGTTATAAATTAAATGATCTGCCAGTAGAACTAGAACTTTTCAAAATTTATGTTAAAGAATATTTTTTGGCGTGTATAAAAAAATTATTAAAATAAACAAATACCACTTACCACAAAATAGGTCAGTAATTGTTAATTATTCATTTAAATTCCACACTCTGGTTTGTAATTATGTAAAACCATTGTTATATGGTTTTACAAATGTCTGCTCTGGTATTCAAAAATCTAAAATATGTCCAATATAAACTTACCTTGACTTCTCTAAGGTTCATGCATTCCTCCCAGGAGTAAAACTTTCGTTTCATTCTGAAAAACAAATGTTTCTGTTTGATTACTTTGCGCTCAACACCTAAATCCTTTGTATTTTTTAAGTACGGTGATATACTACAGCACAAAAGTAGAAAATCTGTAACAAGTAAAAAATAAAAATAAAAAAAATCCCACAATCTCTACATTCTCACTTCTTTATGGCAACAAGTTCCCCTGACTCCAGACAGCGACCCAGGATGACAGAGCCATAGGTGCCATCTCCAAGCTGTCTAAGGGTGGTGTATCTATTCATTGTGCTTGTACTTCCATGTTATCCTTTGGAGGGAGCGTAGCGCAGATACTAATTAGGAGGAAAAGCAGTTGTGCTCCCCTTCTACTGCTGAATGCAACCAGATTTTTCTGTGGCAACAGCAGAAGACGTTCGGCTGAGCTGGAGTACTCATGATGTCAGAAATTTGTTTCCTCTGAGCTGAAAAGCAAAGAAAATAATGGAGCATTCAGAACTTTGAGATTATGTTTTGCAAGAAGTCTGATTGAGAAATGCAACAGATAAAAAACACGTATTCACCAATTAACTTTAAAGCAATTCTGCAACTTTTTAAGAAGATTTTGTACCTGAAATAACACAATATTTCAAATGCAGTTTCTTCATTATCTCAGGTACAGACAGTGCTTTGCAAAAGTATTTATAATCTTTGATCTTTTACATTGAAACCACTGATTTTATGTGACAGACCAACATATTGTAGCATAATTGTAAAGAAGAAGGAAGAAATCAAAAATAAATGAAAGGTGCAATTTTTTTCTGCAATTATTGTAAAAATATTTTAAACTCGGTTGTGGAGAATGTCTGTCAGCAACATCTTCCAAGTATTGCCACTGATTGGATTAAGGACTGGACTTTGACTGGGCCATTCTAAAGCATAAATATGGTTTGAGCTAAATCACTAAACCCCAGGTTCCCTTCAAGTCCTGCCTTGTATTTAGCTCCATGCATCTTTCCATCAAGATAATGCATTTGTAGCAACTCAGTTGACACTCAGCTGCTTCTGCTAACCTGGGAAGCACCATTAACTACAAGCTAACCGAGCTTGCTACCACAACCTGTTCCTGGTCTTTTAGGTTAAAAATTAAAAGGTTAATCGCGGCAAACACGTTAAATAATCGGTAATCGTGCTTTTTGTGTCGGTGGTGACCGAACAACGGGCCAACCCTGCAGAGAAAACTGAGGGGGAGAAAAGGGGTGGTCCTCCTAACTGACTCAAAATAACATGAGACCAAGTAATACTCACCCTTCCCGTGTCGAAGTGATAACAACACATAACCAATAAAATGCAGTTAATGTTTAACTTATCGCTAATGTCAGCAGTTTTTTAATAAGTTACACTGTTATACGACAACCGCAACCAGACAGCCGTGCACTCAGCGAGAATTAACTCTCAGCAAGGCCATTTCGTCAGCGCCCGCCATAATCTCGCGTTGTTACAGTAATTTGTTTTCTGACAACAAATCACAGGCTCTCTGCAGGCTTCAAGCAGGCGGAAAACATCCGAGATTTAGTAGACCGTGAACAACGAAAACATACCAAATAAATGTATACTCTAAATATTTTAATGCTAATAGTTACAAGTATGCGTACTTTACTAAAATAATCATATTCAACTGCTAATATATGAATGCGGAAGGAGAATATTCCTGCCATATTCAAGGATATGTAAAGTTTCTCATTGCAAAGACGGATGTAAGATGCTGATATTGCTCTTGAATTATTGGTTTGCTAAATGGATCAGAAAAGCAGTTCTCTTGAAATAAATGATAACTCATGTGGCACGAAAAACTAGATATGAATATTTATCTAATGATATTTATCTTTGCGTAGTATAAAAATTCCATACTTATCTTGAGAAAGTTGGCTTCATCAACAAGAAATATAGTTATGATGAGAAATTTGAAAAGTACTCAAAATCTCTATCACCTGTTTAGTGTTATAACTTTCTTCTAGCCTTTTACAGCGGCGGACCCAGAAATTGTGAGGGCAAAGGAAGGGCAAGATGTTTAGACAGAGTAGCAAAGCTGGACCGACTTTGAAAATTCGTCAATTTTCAAAGTGGGAAAATTAACACATTTTTCCTCTTTGGGACTTTGGGGTGGGTGGGAAACACAGTGTTTCATTACCGTGTTTATTTAAGTTTTGTGGAATAAAAGTAATCTAATTTCCTCATTCGTCTTGGTCTAATTAATTGCATCAAACTGAATTAAACTTTTTACGTTTTAATGAACTGACCAACAGTGAATAAATTGGAATGTGTGAAGCTTTATATGGGTTAGCGCTGGTGTATGGGGTTATCTTCGCATAGCGTCTCTCACTGGTTCTCTCTGCCCCGCCTCAGCTCACCCTTTGCGCGAACGTGTCACCGACGCTGCAGGGCCGCTCACCAAGATGGCTGCGTTCCTGCGAGCTCGTAAATATGTCTGCTGTGTGGTTCGTTTCTCCGACCGTGAACTGTAAACGGGACCGGTGAGCACCTGCGAAGATAACAAGAAAGAGTCCTATTGGCCAAAGTGTCATGGTGTGTGTCCGTGTTTTGTACGTTTTATTTGTTTTTGGGGGTTAGCCTGCTCTGTAGCTAACGAAGCTAACAGTAACGACACCTGGTTTCTTCCAGGTTACCTGTTTAGCTATAAGGTCTCTGCACGTACCTACTAGTAAACATCGGGGTTAGTTAACAAATAAACTACAAAATGCGCACACAGTGCGGAAAAACATTACCTTGTTCTAATATTAACGTGAGCTTGTAGTAAACAACATGGCATTTAAATTGAAACTGGCATGAACCATTGGTGGGCGTCTTACAGTTGTTTTTTAAATAGACATTATGTTTACTTAAAGTTAGTTTTGTTAAAAACTGACACATAACTCACAAATGTTCTCAATTTCCCATTTTCAAAATAACAGGTTGAGCTCATTGAAGTTAATGCACTGTTCCTTATAAAGGAAGGCATTTATTGATTTGCGTTTGTTGTCTCACAGTATTTCCAGTATGGAGTAAATACTGTGACTAAAGATAGAGCAGTACTTCCTACAGTAGCCCTCCAGGAAGTATTGGTTAAATGACTTGGGTAATATAACCAAAGTACAGTCAGGGAAGTTAAATGCAAAAGCAACTTCAGAAATAAACTGAAAAGTGATATGAAGACTGTTTAGCGGTAAGCAAGACCAGACAACAGTTTTGCAAAGAATCTTGGTTAAGCGTAGTGGTATGAAAAACTACGCAGGGTTCCAACAGACTGGCGACCTGTCCACGGTGAACCCCGCCTCTCGCCCGGAACGTTAGCTGGGGATAGGCACCAGCAACCCTCCCAACCCCATTAGGGACAAAGGGTGTATAGAAAATGGATGGATGGATGGGTTCTAACAGTGTTGTTTACCTTTGCAGGCTGATGAAAATGCTGATATTGGAGGTACGTTAGAGGATGAAGATGACAGTTCAGATGACCCAAACCTTCAGGTAATAAAACAATCCTATTGACTCATATTTATATTCTTATATGCATTTTGTTTTTCATTTCTTTGGTTATTTATCGGAAAGGACTTGTTTAAAGCAGATTTTCTTTATTTTGTTATGTTGATTTAAAACAGCTAACATTCTGCTAATGAGGGGGGGGGGAAAAATCCTTTATGTTTTCTTTTGTAATTTCAGCTGGAACTCAATGTGTTCAGAGCTCAGTGGATGTCTGAACTCAAGCCGAGCCCTGGAACGAGTGACCGACTGCAGAGGGCAAGAGGTGTGAAGAGGACTCAAGACATTGCTCGAGAGCAAAAAGTGAGCTGGTTTACTTATCTTTTTTTTTTTTGCGTAGTGGTATGAAAAACTACGCAGGGATGGATGGATGGATGGATGGATGGTAAAGTGTTGCATTAGATGACTTGAGATTCACTTTACTGCCAGGCTACAGAGCTGTTTCTGAGAGCTGTCCAGGAAGAGCAGAATGGGGCTGTCTACGAAGGCAAGTAAATAGAAAGTGGTGAACATGCTTGTTGGTGAAATGATAAATCGAATACAAAAATTATGTTCAGAAGCAATCGCAGTCTTATTTTTTAAATTATTTCCGTAGTATTTGAGCTTGTTAAATTGCCACCCGTACTGTCTGAGTTGTGTGTGAGGATTTACATAAGATTCAGTGTCATCCAAGTATGTTTTTATTTACAGCTATCAAGTTCTATCGCATGGCTATGCAGCTAGACCCTGACATCGAGTTTAAAATCAACTACAGCCGTCCTCCTGACGCAGACAGAGGTGGAGGAAATTAGTAAGTTACATTTTACACCTGATTAATATCACAGCAGTCATAAATTATGCAATGTAAAGTTAAACTGCTTCTCTTCTTTTGATTAAGTAATATTTTAACAGTGGGTTAATAGATAACTTTACCTTTACATTCTGCCACAACCGGGCCTTTGATTGAAGACATTCTTAATCTTGATGTGGCCCGAACTGAAAATGAGTTTCGCCTGCCTTATTGCATCAGATCATAAATTCCAGCATCACCATCTTGTTCGACACGGACTCATGAATTATCAATACATTTTGATTTTCTCAGCATGGAGGACAGTGACACTGATGGGGAGATTGAGGATTTGCTCACCTACTTTGGGCAGCAACTCACTCTGGAGAGCTCCTTTCCAAAGATCTGCACTCCTGAGCTTGAAGCGACTCAGACGCACATTTCAGGTGGAGATGACTTCCTGAGCCTTGTGTAAAACTCATCTGAGGTCCTCATGTCTGCATCTGCATTGAAAGCCGCGTTCTCCAATTGCAGCCTTGCCACGGGAAATCCTGATGTACATATTTCGCTGGGTTGTGTCGAGCGAACTGGACATGCGGGCCCTGGAGCAGCTGTCTTTGGTCTGCCGGGGGTTCTACATTTCTGCCAGGTGAGTGGCTGGTTTGCAGTCAAGTTGTTTCTGCTCGACAAGTTCAGAAGTATTCATTTTTTTGTATTATTTATTTTGTTTTGTATCTTCCTCAGGGACCCTGAGATTTGGCGTTCTGCTTGTTTGAGAGTTTGGGGACGAAACTGCACCAAAGTAGTGCCCTTCAAGACCTGGAGGGAAATGTTCCTGCAGAGGCCACGTGTCCGGTTTGATGGTAACGATACATTGTTTCAGCTTCAATTTTATTTTGTTGAAATGTCGGAATATTTAAAGGATTTATTTAAGGAATTAAGGAATATTTCAGTCTTTTTGTTTTTTTTAAATCGTGCCCTCGAGGGTTTTAAAAAAATGGCTTTTATTTCAGAGAAAAATAAAACAAAAAGACAGAACATTCTATAAGGAAGCAAAAAATACTCAGGAATTTGTAAGTTAAGAAGTATATCCAAAACCAGTCAAGAGGCAGCACAAAATTATTAAAAGGGCCTCAAATGGTTGTTGTGTTTCACTGTGGACACCCATGTAGAAAAGTCTAAGATACAGAACAGAAAAATCAGTGGAGTTGTGTATCCAAGTTGAAAAACACCAATTTGACTTTTATTTAATTTATTAGGTTAGTTATTTACAAGTCAGGAAGTAAAGCTGTTTTGTGCTTGCTTTGCAATTTATGTTAAATTTCATTAAAAAAGTCCCTAAAGTTTTGCGTTTAACTTTTACTGGGATTGTACTGTGATGGTACATGTTACAATATCCCAAATCCAAAAATTACTTTCATGAAAGAAGAATTTAACATATGTGATTAAAGAGTTCTTGTGAGAATATTGTTTTAGGAATAACTGTGTATTTAGTGCGTATTATTTATTGTCCCTTCATGCTACTTTTCCTCAGGTGTTTACATCAGCAAGACATCGTACATCCGTCAAGGAGAGGAGTCCTTGGACGGATTCTACAGAGCTTGGCATCACGTTGAGTACTACAGGTACTTCACTGTTCATTCATGTCTCAATTAAAAGGCTAAACACACAAAATTTAAACCTTTATCCGTTTTGTTTTGACATTGCCATTCAAGGTACCTCCGGTTCTTCCCCGATGGCTTCGTCCTGATGCTCACCACCCCCGATGACCCTTTGTCAATCGTTCCCCGCTTGCGTACGAGGAACATCAGGTACGGCTCTGTGCTCTACAAGCTCAGACATGCCATCAGCCACTGTGACCGCTGCGATTGTCTTTCCTCTTACAGAATGGATTCTGTTCTGCTCGGTCATTTCCGTCTTTCACAAGAGACGGACAACCAAACCAAAGTCTTTGCTGTCGTCTGCAAGAAAAAGGAGGATGTAAAGTGTTTTTTTGTTTGTGGTTGTTAATTTCTTCCAACATTTGTGTGTGAAATGGTGATGATCAGCATATTTGACGTGCATTGATGACGAAATTGAGAAAATGTAATGTTTATTGCCTGTTAAACACTTTAAACTGCCTTTCGGCTGAAATGTACTGTACAAATGAACTCGAACTTGAATGTTCTATGTGGGTTTTCAGGTCCTGAATTGGCTTGTAAGCGTTGTCGTTTCTTTGCAGAAAGCGACCGAGTTTCAAAGAAATCGGTTCTGCAGGCGGAACCAGGCTCCTGAGGCTGAGCACGCCTTCCATGTGGGGCTGCATCTGACCTCCAGAGGGCGTCAGAGTTTCAGTAAGCTTGTGTGGATCCACCACTCCTGCCACATCACTTACAAGTAAGACTCCAGAGTACCATCATAAATTAGTAGGGAAAAAAAAAAACCCTCTTCCTGCATTTATAGTTTTTAATTGACCATAATCATGTTTTCAGGTTGACTGGGGAAACTGTCATCACAACATTTGACCTCGACAAGATGTACGCGCCCTTCTTCTTTGCACGAGTGAAGAGCTACACCGCTTTCTCCGAGCAGCCACTGTAAGGAGCAGATACAGCCGTGCATGATCCCGTGAAAATCGCAGAAGCAGCTAACTCGCCGTCTAAATAAAAACAAATCGTCCTCAGTCTGTGCAGTTTGTGCTGTAGCAGGATTATGGTGTCACCTCTATCGCCCTCGTGTTTCCCCACACGCCAGCGTGTTTTGTTTCAGGTTTGCCTGTTAGGATGCTGCTTATTTTCTGATAATCAGAAATTACAGTGATTTGCTGAAAGCTACACTGATTAGCAACCTTCCCCAGCTGTTTCAAGCAACGAATGTGATTATTTTTGTTTCTGTTTCATCGTGCACTTTCTTCCTCAAATAAATGAGATGAAAATAAAAAAGAGGTCTTGGTGTTGCAATATGTAACAATGCAAATACATTTGTTTGTGCACGCACAGCTGTGGCGATAAAATGATGACTCGTGAAAAGGTAATGTAGATTCTATTACACAACCCTGGTGAACAGACAGCACAGATCTGATTTCTGACTTGCTGCATTTGTCCTACAGCTGAACGCATCAGTATAATCCATGTATTTTCTGAGAACCAAACACAAGCAGAGCCAAAGGGATTTACAGAGATAAAAAAAAAAAAAAATGGATAAAATTATTTGTTGCCTTTAGCTTCTTCAGAAGCTTTTAGTGAACTGATGTAAAAGTATTAGCAAAATGCTTCCACTTAAACCAGGGGTCTCAAACTCCAGTCCTGGAGGGCCGCAGTCCTGCAACTTATAGATGTGCCTCTGCTGCACCACCTGTATAGAATAATTAAGGCTCTGGAGAACTGATCTACACAAGGAGGAGGTAATTAAGCCATTTCATTTCAGTGTTTTGTACCTGTGGCACATCTAATAACTGCAGGACTGTGGCCCTCCAGGACTGGAGTTTGAGACCCCTGACTTAAACAATACAGCAGGGTTGTCTAAACTGTGGCCCTGGATCAATGTTTAAAGAAATGTTTTATCAAATTACAGGAATAACAGTTTTATTAACTTCTTCCATCTCACCATATCTGCCTGCTGAACTAGAGATCTTGCTATGAAAAGTGGTAAAAAGGATGACACCCTTCACACCCTTCAAATTTGCTGTGACAACGGGAGTAGCAGATTTATTTTTTCTGAGGCTTTTACACACCTTTACCAGAAGCGTCGAGAAATGTGGAGGGCAGCAGACACTTGACCTTTCTCTGCTGCCTCACAGGACGGCTTCAGGAAGTCAGGGAGTCTCTATTTGAAATACTGCCTGGGAAGCATGCCACGAAACTTCACAATGAGGTTCTCTGTTCTCCCAACACGTGGTGCTGTGTGTCACACTCCAGTACGCCAAGCCCACTCACACACTGTGTGTGAGGTAAGAACGTCAGAGCAAAGAAATCTGCGAGAAGCAAGTCTTTCTTTCTCTGGAATGGTTTTCAGAAAATGTATCTTAATTTTTCTTTGTTCACAATTTGTGGTTTGAGTCTACGGAACCAAATCAGTTACAAATGTTATCAGGTTCAGAGTGTTATGACCAAGAATGTCAAAAATGTGTGAAACCTTGGCCCTATCACGCTCAAAGTTCACCAAGGGGTGGGAGCCGTTGTCAGGAAAACATTAAGAAAAAAAATGTAACATATAATCTATTGATCTCATTTTTATATTCAGCATCCTAACTTTAACAAGGAATATTAAACATGACAAAAACAGAAATATTTATTTGATCACTTAAGTTAGTACTTGATACAAAATTATAACTTTTTACAGCTTCCAAGCAAAGTTTCCATTTGAAGTTGCCTGTAAGTTTCAAAGTAAGCTATCAAACTAAAGCCAACAAACGTTAGTCGACAAATCACTTAGTAATAATTATTGCAACACAGTTCTTAGCCTGTTCAGACAATGTTCTCATCGTAATGGACACAGATGTTGCTTAATTTTTTTCCAGGGAACGATTATTCATTTTTATGTCTTTAGGGTTATTTTCCACTTTAAAAAAAAAATAATGCTGGACGCCGTGATTGGTCAGAGTTGTAGTTTGTTTTTAATGTGTTACAGTAAGTAAAGCATCAGTGATAACACATCACCTGAAATTTACACCAGACCTCAGAAAAATAAAAATAAAGAAATTGTATATATATATATATATATATATATATATATATATATATATATATATATATATATATATATATATATATATATATATATATATATATATATATGTTATCCCATTACATTCATTTTTGCCTTCTTTATGAGTTAAACCACTGCTAACTCTGCTCATAAATACATACAAATACACCAGAAATTTAACAAAAACACCTACAGTTACGGCATGTTTTTATAATATCAGCAGATTGACGTGGACCATGTCTACTGCGCTGAGAAATGTGGACTTTGTTTGATGCTGATTCTCACATTTCCAATCTACTGAGGAGGGAACAGAGGTCTACGTGTTTGGGCAGCGTCTTACTGAGTCATTACCTACATGTGTGCTCTGCAAGCTGCAGTCAGTTAAACGGGCCAGACATTTTAGCTGGAAACATCCAACCTGGCTCTGAATGAAGCCATCAGATCTAAAGTGGAGGTCTGTAAGCTGATTTGTGAATCAGCCAGGGTGGGTGCCAGTGTCTACGCTAAGCTAAGCGTGCTGTCTGCAACCTTATGCGCTACAGTTTGACTGATTCTCTGATTTCTATCAAAATCAACTTGAGCATATGTTGTTGTTTTGTTTTTTTTTTAAAACCCCTGAAGATTTCTGATTTTCAATTGTTAGTGAGAAACAAATCAACCTGAGGGATTCTGAAGGAACTAAACACATTGGATGAATTTGATTAGAGAAAATTACAATATAACATTCTAACCTGTGTGACAAAATATATTAGGTGGTCCAGAAGGCAGCACGTTTATAGAAATGCTGTAAGCTTTAATTTTTTAACACATCAGTGGCCTTAAACATCACCTTTTATGTATTTCTATTCTTATCGTTGTATTAGAAAAGCAAAAGTATGCTAACCTCTACAGCAATATCTGGTCACCAAATTGGATGGCCAAGTTTTCTTTAATTTTTTTTTTTTTTGCAGTTAATAAAGTCCAGATTTGACAAGTCAAAGTATTACTGACAAAATTGGTCCAGATGTCAAAGAAACGAGTGAAATAGCCTTAACCACACTGCTTTAACCAATGCTAACTTCAGCATTTAGCTGATTAATGATTCTGGAAAAGTTGGGATGATAAATGTTTGTTTCCCCTTTTGAGTCTAGATAAATACTGAATTCCAAAACCGAAATTCCATATAAAACATTAATATTGCATGGAAAATACTTTGGCATGTGTGTTGTTTAAGAATGTAAGGTGCTTGAAATGTTTTGAGGGTTGTTTTCTCAAAGCAACCTTCTTGAATTGTCCTAGCATAAAAAGTTAACAGCGGTTAACTCTGTTAACTTTTTCCATTGCTTCCCTTTGTAAGATGGTGCTACTGCTGGTCTGTATGCTGCCAAGTTTCACTGGATTACTGAGAGGAACCTTCACTATTTTTAGCCATTCAAAAGTCAAAATGTCTGCTGCAAAACACATCTACTAAAGAGCAAGCAGAGTTACTCATACCTGTACTACTGATGCCATTCACAGACAGGGATTTGAAACTAATTCTTTCTGATTGGAATTATTTATTTATTTTTTCTTCTGATGTTCTACATTTAGGGATGAATCTAGATTTTTAAGTCCCATTAAAACTGTAATGCAGTGTTGATACCAAACTATTCAGTCATGTTAAAGTTTTCAGCACTCACAGATTTTTTAGTTTTTTTTCAGAAGTTTCTTAACATCCGTTCATTCAGGTAAAAAATATGTAGTGTTGAAAGCTTATATAACTGCCAAGAAACAACAGACAACCAAACATTTGAGCTTTTTGCATTTCTCATAATGCCCTGCATAATTTCTCCGATGAATAATTGAGTCGATGCAACACAGTGTGAAAGGAGAATTAATATTCTGACAAAATTATTTATTGTCCTGCTTTTGAAAACACAGTAGCTCTCCTTTCACGCTGTGACCACAGTTAACCTGAATACTAATATGAGCAACGCTTTGGTCGTAATGAGACAGTTCGGCATTTCAAACCGACCTGAAAAAAAAAAGCACCTGACTGAGACTAAAACTTTTGGATTATGCAACTGTGAAAGCAGGAATAAGATAAAGTGAGACACATATGTATCATATTGCAGTTACACTTTTAAGAAAACAGAATAATTGCTGTTTGTTTTAAAGCGTCCCTAAAACTGATATCATGATGTGCTATAAAATATTCTGCTAACATTCTCTGTTGTTAATCTTTGGACCTTTGTTGTGCAAAGCATTGCTGAATTTTTTCAATGTTTGTGTGCACTGAGCTTTTTCTTAGCAATTAACGGACCAAAAGGCGAGGGAGGCGTAGTGTAAAGATTCAGGAATACTACAGTACTCTTCACTTAGAGCTGTAATGATTCAGTAGTTCAGACCTATTTAGTATTTATGTGAGGGAAATAAAGGAAAAGGTTCTGCATGTGCTGTATGTGGCTATGGCTTATTTTATCTGAAGTGAGTGCTGGTCTGGTCTATTCTAAGTAAAAATATACATATAACTCTAGCAGCATAACCTAACAGGCTACAGTGGGAAACTGGTGGTAGTTTCTTAAATATCAATCCACCCTGAGCTTTCTGGGCTCCATCGACGCCGTTCCGTTGGCGTGTCTGTTTACCGACGCAGAGGAACCGTTCTGATGCTCCTTCTTTTGAGAATGGATGCGCTTCTTGTAAGTCTGGAGCAGAAAGAAAAGAAAAGAAAAAAAAACAAGTCAATTAAAGAGTACATTTTCAATTACATATATGTATACTTCTGAAAACAAAGTGAAGTAAAAGGTTAAATTGCACTTTGATAATAGGGCTTATGATGTAACAGACTGTATATCTCGGTTATAAAATATGCAATCAGCATAAAGCACATTTTGTCTCCTAAGAATATCGATTACAGAACAAAAACCACTTTATAGTTTAGGGTAAATTTAAAGTATAACTAAGAAAATCTTTATAAAAACTCCTTAATAAAACAAGAGCAACTAAAATGTGGCAATGCAATGTGTTAAAAAATTACGATAGATAAATATTTATTGAAAAGAAATTAAAGGTTTTTGCTGTCACAACAATAATTAATTCTGAATGGCTTTAAAATGGTTTTTCATAAGACTTTCCACCTTTCCAGGAATCAGGATGGATTTCTAGGATCATAATTAACACCTCTGTGATTTCACAGCATCTTCCGTCTACCAGTATAAAAATAGGTTAGTCTGAATTTATTACACACAAAAAACCCTGTTAGGAAAGCACTGCTTTTCATATTACTCTGAAGCCCATATTTTGGATTAAAATATACTTTCAGAATTATATTTTTCTACGGTTCATATTTTCTGTTACATTTAGTTCCTGTTTTCAATTTTTTAAAAATGACTAAATTCCCAGTCAAAGTAATAATAACATGTCTATTTCGCTGCTACAGTTGCAATAAAAACAGAAGTTTGCGCCCATGAAACATATTTAAATCTTGTTAAAATCTTGGACAAACTTCATACACACTATAAAATGGAGCGAATGTACAAGAATAACCCGTAATAGTTTTATTGCTGAAAGTCGCAGATTTATGCTACAGCAGCATTTTTTATCACCCTCACACTCAGTAACACTCTTCAACAAACAGCAAGCTCAGGAGGAGCAAAGAGGAACTTCCCTCTTATATTAACACCAGCAGTTGAAACACACAATAAACATAGAGAGGGGGCTAAAAGTTCAGAGTAGATAAAAGTTCAATGGAAACACGACCTCAAAGGCTCTTATTTCTTCTTAAAAATATGAAATACATTCCCAAAAACACATCACATTCCGCGGAGAAAAAAAGAATGGCCTGTCAAGTTAATATGCGTGTTAGCTTTCCTATTAAGCCATGCAGAATACACACAATATGACTGGAGCTACAACCAAAGTTATGATTTTCTAAGAAAGAAAAAACAGGCCACAAAACATAAAATATTGAATTGTAGAAAATGAGAACTAAAACTTTAAAGCAGAAATAAAAAAAGGAGCTCAAAAGTCATCCCAAGTGATGCAATTTATTAAAGAAACCATTGAACCTCATGTCATCATTCTGTTTGTTACTCTACAGATTCTACACGTCCGTGTTTAGGGAGGTTTGTTGCATAATCCACTTCTGGATAGAACAGAAAACAACTGGAGTGCTTCCTCAGCAAGTTTGGTGCGTGAAAAATGTTTGTATACGTCTTCGACTATCACATTTCGAAGGCAAAATAATCTCACCTGGAAGTAGAAATTTGAGAAAAGGACAATGAACGAGAACATGTAGCTTATTTGGAAGTACAGCCATCTGATGGGGAAGCCGCACGGCCAGACCACTGCCAACGCCGTCTGCATCACGGTCATACAGAACTGGATCTGCAGAGAGAACAAGAAAAGGTGCAAACACTGAAGAGCTTGAAGAAAAGGTAAGGCGAACAGACTAATGAGTCTGTATCAGCTGCTGCTTGCTATTTTTAAAATGCTCAGCAGACACACAATAAATATACTCTTTTTCTATTAAGAACAAACACTGAATTCCTATTCCACCGATTCCTTAACAGTTTTAAGACCTATAGATGGCTATATGTAAAACGTTACATGCCATTATTAAATTGCAGAGTTCCCATGCACCAGATGGTGCAAGAGATCAGTTGATTTAGACTCTAAATGGGACAATTATTTTAGCAAGACGTCCCCACAAAATCTGCTAATCTCAATTTTAAGCCATCTCAGTTGAGAAATGCTGTGAAGAAAAGTGACTCAAACTGAGCAGAGCAAGGAGAGTTTTAATCAGAGAAGCAGGTAAACACGGCTATGGTATCTGGAGCAATCTGGACAGACCCATAAGCTAGCAGTGTCCATGGTGGTGGCAGTATTATGCTGTGGGGATGCTTCTCTTCAGCAGGAACAAGTTAAACTGAAGGCAACGCTGGAAGAAAACTGGTTAGCAGCCACACAACACCTTCCAGTAGGACAACAACCCTTAACCTACAGTCAGAGCTACTTGTCGGAATGGTCCAATTAAAGTAAAGACCAACACCCAGATAAGAATCTGTGCAAAGACTTAAAATCTGGTGCTCACTATATAATCTGACTCAGTTTGAGGTATTTTCCAAAGAAAAATTGACATAATTTCCTTCTGCAGATGCACAAATCTGCTAGAGACAAACAAAACAGTGACTCAAACGAAGCTGATACATGATGGACCGTTCAGGGAAAAAAACAAAACAATTATGAATTAATAATTAAGTAAATAAGCATATATCTGCCAGTGTACTTTCCATTACTTCCTGGCACATCTGAGGTTTTGCTCCAATAAGGGTTTAATGCAAATAAGAGAATGTGTAGGAAGGATCAATTCAGGATGGTGTCTGACCACCTTGGGAAAAATTCTTCAACAAAACTTCATCAAGGACAGAAATATTCTCACAAATAGATCCAGCAAAATCCTCCAAGGTCTTTAAGCCACTCAAATGACACTTTAGAATACAGTGAACAAGAAGTTTTCATCATATAAACTTTCCATTTCAGAGAGCATAATGATTCAACAGGCAGCAAATTCATTAAGAAGAGCAACACTATTTCACATAATCACAGCTACAATATAACTCAATCTGAACAATCCTCAAACTCTCCACATATCTAACGGACTCAAGGCCACAGCTTTGTCAAAATGCAGGAGGCGATCTGAGGAAAAATGAAAAGCTGAAAATGTCTCACAGCTTAAGGCTTCAAAAACAGTGCTGTGCATCCGTAGAATGAAACTGTGTGTACACTGAAATACAACTGAGCTGACAGAAAAATATTCAGAAAAATCATGCAGAAAAAAAATCTGATGTTCCTTTCAGTTTGACACATTTGGTGAACTCTTTCCATGCAGACTAGGCAAACATTGTCAAAGTAAGATGTGGAGAACAGATGGAACTCAACATGTTTGTGTAAGGGTGTGCCTACTAATTCAACTAGATTTGTTTTCCATTGAATTGTAACAGAGGACAAGCTTTGACGAGATTTATGATGCTTTCACTTTTTCACATTACAAAAACGTGGGCAGGTATTTCAGCGGAGACTTTCCTGTGTGTCTCTGCCACGTCGACTTACTGCTTTATTCAAGAAAAGCAACTGATTGCTCTGAGTGAACCTACCAGCTGCAGCTGGGTGATATACCTCTTCCACCAGAGGTACGGTCGGAGGGCGGGAACGGCTGCGAGGCCGTAGTAGGAATACATCACAACGTGGACAAAGCTGTTCAGGGAGGCCCCGAAATATGCTGAGGAGAGACGTGAACTCATTTAGCCAAAAAAACATCAAACACCAAAAAAAGACACATGAATAATTCCTAAAGTTTTCTCGGGATGAAAAGCTCACAAACAAAAAGCTTTTCACACAGAGCTGCAGTTTTCAGGTTTAGTGTACCTTTTGAACTCTGCAGGGAGAACTAACTGTTTTTAGACGTGACTTTAACGTGGAAGCTCTTGAATTATTTAGCTCTATTAAGGGGCCATATGGTAAAAAAAACAAAAAAAACTAAAGAAAACAAAGGCTTCTGGAAGCATTGGAGTGTGAATCTGAGTAAAACACTCACAGTGACCGCAGGGTATCCAGTTCATGACGAACCACCAGATGTTCAGCATGCTGGCGTGGTGGTAGACGTGGAGAAATGTGATTTGGTGATTGTTTTTACGCAGTATGAAGAAAAAGGTGTCCATGAACTCGACCAGCTTGGAGAAGTAGTACCACCAAAGGACACTTATGATCTGCAAGAGGGACACGGCACGACGAAATGTCACAAATACAAATAAAAACAAACAAACAAACAATAGCATTTCTGGAGGTAGATTCTAGTTCAGAACAACATAAGGTTAATGTGGGCTAATTTTATGAATCACCAATCAAAATAAATAAAATCAAGAGTCATAAAAATATATATCAGTATTTATCTTTACGCTACTGTTTGCTTAAAGTGAGTGGAAACAAATCGTGAATTACAATACCACGTAAACAGCATGCAGCGATAAACAATAATAAGTTTGCGTAATTGTTAAGACCTTTTTATCCACTTCTGGTGCGCTGTAAGTGTTCTGGCAGTAGAAGTTGTATCCACCGTACCATGCAGACGTAGCAAGCTGCAGAGGAAGCCATTAAGATAAATGATGAATGAGTTGGTTGTAAAATCAGTAAGAGTGAAGTCAACAAAAAGACGGCGAGGAGCCTAAAAGAACTGCTCAAGCGTAAAGATTTGGTGTTGGGACTTAATTCCTTGTTGTAGTAACGACACAAACACATCAATAAGGAGCAACTTAGAAAAGCAGATAACGTTTTTTTATCTCTTGCTTAAGGTTGGATTGACCTGGCATAAGTAGCTGACTCTGGTTTGAGCTGTCCATCAATCGTAGATGATGAAACCACAGAACCTTCAAGCCCCAAGAGAAGATTGATGATCCAGCTGAGAGACACGCATGTCTCTCAAAGTATTTGTTTTTTTTGTTTGTTTTTTTTTACATCTGTCGAATAAATTGTTTCTACAGTGAAACAATTTATAAATAAATGAAAAATAGAAAACACATTTGCTGATCAGTAACTGTTAGGAAAGATATACCAATGACTTATGATAAACAAATGTGTCTTTTGGCTGTTTTGTTTTGCATATGTTATAATATAACACACAATGCAAATGTTTGTACAAATGTCTAAATATGTTTGGTTTCTTGCAATCATGTTAGTAAATATTTGTTTTTAACAAACAAAACAGCTATTGCCATATTTAGTGGCAGCCCAGACAACTGATGTAGAGCAATTTTATGTGAAACATTTTTAATGCTTTCTGTACTTTTTAAGGTCATCAGAGGTCATAGGATGGTTTAACTGTATTTTTAGGTTTAATGCTTTCCTTTATAAATGGGACAATTACTCAGGATGAGTGTAAGAGTGACAAGAGGGTATTTCTGCCTCTATTCTATCTATTGCTGTGCACTGCTGGTTGGCTGGCTGAAAAAGGGCTGCTGAACTTTACCATGGCTACGCCATAGACAAATTTGATTGTTTGATAATTCGTTTGGCACACAACAAAGTATGGAAACAAGTGTTAGGTAGATTTCTTTATCCTTTCTAAGCTACAACTTTATCTAATTGAAAAGGCGGTTTATTTCCCTTTAAATTGTGCCTCCAATGCATTTTGGAGGAAAAATGCATATCTGGGTTCACCAGCACAGCAGAGTACTTGAGTTGCTCTTAAAAAATGGAGCTTCACCCATAACAGTTATTAAAGTAATGCTGATTTAAACTGCAAAGTCTGTCCAGGGTCTATTGGGTTTACTTGGGCAGATAGTCTGAAAAATTAACCAGATAATATCAGCTTGTTATTTTTGAATTACTCTAAAAAGAGCAGAATGGCATAAAAAATACCTAAAGGTTACTGGTGAATTTGTTCATCTAGCATTACAACAACTAGGTGGTGTTATAGTTGTTTTATTATTACTATCCTATCCCCATGTCTACAGGTGATTGAAATGTTTAAAACCACTTGAGGAAATTAGGCTGAACAAAGTTGATCTTGCCACCATGCCAAACGAGGAGGATGATGAGGGAGGTAAAAAAAAAACAAAAAAACATCTATTTTAAGAGTTTTGTACACAAAGAATACCAATAACTGTAGAGAGAACTAAATGTGATAATAACACAGAAGAAAAAGAGAGATGTCTTTGTCCAGAGAACATGGAAGTAAAAATACATCAATTCTGTGGATCAAAAGCCAACAAAATGCTATTGCTTAAGTGGCAACAGAATGAAGATTGATTCTGTTTTGAGTTGTAATTGTTTCATTATGTGGACACAGACATTAACCTCTCTGTAACACTGACAATCTGGCATATTAAACAAAATACATTACAGCCTGAATATCGACTGAGCGCTGGCAGGCTGGCAGTCTGACAGGAAGCAGAGAGCTGCTCTGCACTTTGATTCACATCAGGTGACATCACATTTGGCCCACTAAAAGTTCACCCTGGGACTGGGCCATTCACATAGTCCAGAGTTTAATGAATAAAACTGTTCACTGGGACCTTACGCAATGGAGACGGCAAGACTGGAAGCCGGATGTGAACGACAGGACAGATATTCAAGACTGCTGCAGACAAACGCTACATCTGTGTCACAGAACACAAATGGACAAATATACATTCTTGCTGCTGTCACAGCTCAGACTATGCCAACTTGCCAAATACGCACAAGTATGCTTGTATCACTGTATCTATCAATTTCAGCAGCTTAGTCAGCTGCTTTAAAAAAAATACACAGAGAAATATAGGGTCGTGCTGACGTCAATCAGGACATGTGAGAGTTTTGATTTCTAAAACAGTCGGCCTATCAGCATCCTGTTGTGTCCTTGTCTTTTCCTGATAACATTGTCCTCAGGCACAGCTTTCAGTGAGACACAATCAAGACAAAGAGCACCAGCGAAGAAATGGTTGAAATATTTTTTTGTCTAATTTAGATGTGAAGATTCATTACAGCTGGATTATGATAATATCCAAACACTTGCTGATGCCCATAGTTTTTAAGGCTTCGGTCTAAGATAAACTAACTGTCTCAGGATCATCTTGTCCAAAGGGTTGAGAAAGATCTGATTTTGGTTAACATAAGAGCAAAGAATCACTGGGCAAATATCTTGAATGTTTCAGATCATCAAACAAATGTTAACGCCAGACAAAGATTTTGTGAGTAACTACAAAAAGCCCATTTATTTAAAGAAAATAGCTTTCCACACCATGTTATTTTGGCTATTTAAGCCACTATGATGTGAACCCATCGGTTTGAGGTCCCAAACCGATGGCTTTCACCTTTGGACTCCTCCAAGGATGCTCTCTTTGCCCAGTTTATGTGTTATTGTCATGAAAACTGACCTTCGGCGAGTCAAGTGAGATATGTGCTTTAGATGCTGGTCTGGGGTTTTACTGTGAACTCTTTGTGAGCTCCTGCAGAAACTCCTGTTAAATGTTTTCATTTGTTGATAACTGTTCCCATGTGAGGTTTGCTGGAGTCCCAAAGTCTTGAAAATAACATTATAATCTATTCCAGACTGAAATGAATTTACTTCAACAGGTGAACGGCTAAAAAAAATTAACTCAGTGAACCAAATAAAATTGTTAATTATAGGTTATTCATGATTTACCATGAATAACCTGGGTAGTTGTGTTTTCAGCACTTTTTTTTTCATATTAACTCAAGTTATCTTTGTCTGATATTACATTATTTTGATTATCTGAAACATTAAAGAATGACAGAAAACCAAAAACCCAACAAATTTTTAAGAATTCATAGCAATGACAGAACACACCTCTGGAAAAAATTAAAAGACCACTTGAAATGAATCAGTTTCTCTGATTTTAATTTCTATAGGTATATGTTTGAGTAAAATGAACATTGTTCTTTTTTTCCATCAACTACTGACAACATGTCTCTGAAATTCCAGAACACCTTGTAAATATAGATGAGCAAAACATCTTTGTTGTGACTTTGCACTGTTTTGACTCATTTCGACACGTTTCTGCACTCTGCTCACCTCATACCACATGTAGAAGGACAAACAGGTGATTCCCAGATTGTAGAGCACCATGAGGCCTCGGCAGGAATATGGCTGCCTGTGCTTCATGTACTTGGGCCCCATCCACACGATCAGAAGGTACATGACTGTGAGTGCAAAGGTTGGTAGGTAATTGTCAAGCAGGAGCATTCCCTGCACCCTCTTATCTGAAATATGGAGATAAAGAGGAATGCGAGTCAGATGAATTAGAGAAGAAAGGTTAGTGGGTGAAAAAGCAGAGAGAAATCATTTTATTAGAGTTTGAATGAACATCAAGGCTTTTCCAGCATCCTCTTACCTCTGGGACCCATCCATATTTCAAAGTAGGCATTTAGTTTGTTATTTAAGGTCTCCATTTTTTACCTGTAAACACAACGTGGAGATAAAAATTAATTGGCGACACGGTACGTGTTATTTAATGTCTAGCAAAGCTAAAGAAGGATTGCTTAAATATTCGCACCCAAGCAAAAAAAAAAAAGTCAACGTAACATGCAAAGTAAAAACAAAGGTTATACAATATCATCTTGTTACAGGAAAGGCGTTATGGCCCAACCGACCAGCCCGACTGAGTTTGCCAAAAAAAAAGAAATGTAAAAAATAGCAGCCAAACAAGCTGGTAGAGACACGTCAAAGAACTGATGCTGCAATTGCAGCTAGAAGTGATTATCAATTACCCATGTGGTGCACACCACACTTTTCTTATTTATTCGTGAAAAATATTGAAGACTTTCCTTCTGTGTTTAACTTTCCTTCTGTATTACAATATCCACAACTTTGTGTTAGTTCATCTCATGGAATCCCATTAAAACACACAGAATGTAAAGTTTTTGGGGTTTTTTCTTCTCCCCTCCAGGGCGTCTTTTTGTGGGCTCTAGTGTCCCTTATATGAAAGTAGGCTGACAGGAAAGGAGGAAGGACATACAGCAAATGTCTCCGGGTCCGGGAATCGAACCCGCGACAGCCGCGTCGAGGACTCAAGGCCTCCAAGCGTGGGTCGCGCCATCCCCTATGGGGATAGGGGCGGCCCAATAGTAGGTTCATGCACCTCAAGCCTCCACCTTGAGTTTCCAGAGGCACCAGCAGCTTCAAATAACTGTTTACTGCTTTGTACGGGCATTTTAACAACTGCTCTCTTAATCTGATGAATTTGTCGAACAGAAACCTTCCTCATTATGCCTTTATCTGTACACACCCATCTTTGCATGGAATCAGCCACAAATCTCTTCACAGTATGATAATGCTTCAGTTTTTGTTAAATATCTAATGTTTTCATACCTTGTCAAACTGCACTACACTATCTGATGATTTTTGTCAGCAGAGATCCTTTCTCTTTCCCATATTGCTTGAAACTTGTGGCTTGCTTAATAACGTGGAACATCCTTCTTAAGTAGATTTCCTTTAATTGAGCTCACCAGACAAACTAATCAACCCAGCTCTCTGAAATTAATTACAGTGATTAAAAGAGCCCTCACACACAATACCATCTATAAATTTCATAGCACAACAAAAATTGGAATCTTTATGACACTTAAATCTAATTTGCATAATAATTTGGAACACAGTGTAAATGTCCATGCTGTGTAGTTTACTCAGAACCAGGAAGTATTTTTGTTCCTGAACAGTAGAATCGGCAGCACAGCATGAACTCAAGAGTCTCAGGTCAGACTGATTGCATTAACCTCACAAAAATCAATACAAAAATACAGATAAATGGATTTATCGCTGAACATCTTTCAATTTTCTTCCTACTGTCCAAGGAAGATTAAAATGAGAGCAAGAAAGCTTCTTTCTTCATTGTAACATTTCAACAATAACGTCTTGAAGCTGTTGAAAGAAAAGCTGAATAAATCCAAGAAACCTGGTCACTCAAGGAAACAGCCTAGAGTCGGTATTTCCCCAGAGCTACTATGACCAGTCATACTATTTTCAACACAGTCTGCACTCTTTGTGATGTATTTTCTTGAAATGCATTAAAAAGCATTACACTACATCACAGACAGCGGCACCTCTCTCTGCGTAAGCACCTGCATCCTTGGCTGGAAGCATATCGGGAGACACAGCATGTTTTCCGTAAAGTTTATTTCCCCTGTCAGATACTGGAATTCACAATATATATAATTTGAGCGACAGAGTCGAGGCACAGAACTGTTTATTTATACTGTAAATGCAAAACAGGGTGAAAGGTTGGTAGAAAAACCTTAAAGTTTTTTTTAAAAGGAAGAAAGCAAATATAACAGATTTAAAATTCAAGGTGTTTAATAAAAAAATGAAATGAAAGAATGACTTGCACAGCATCTTCTGGGATGATGGTTTTCAGCAGTTTCTGACCCACAAAATTGCCACGGAAGAGACTCTGACTATGGATTCGTGAAAACAAGCATTGTAAGCTTTGTTAATCTTTTGGTGCTGCATTTGATAAATTGCTGTTTGGTCTTTACAGTGTTTCTCTTTTGTGTCTATAAGTCGTTTTCTCTGACCTTCTCACCTGGTTCCCACGTCCCCAAGTCACCGCCCCGACAATTGTAAGCACATCATTCCTTGTCGGACCTCTTTGGCGGGTTTTTCCAATTCCTCCTTTCTTTTTCACACTTGCAAGTTCTTCTTTGAATAAAGCATCGCTTTCTGTCTCCTCTTGTGCCCCTGAGGCTGACTCCAAATCCACCACAAGCATTCATTCATTTTAGGGGAACAATGGCAAAAGAAGTAGCATCAACAAAAGATCATTATTATTTTTTTTAAACAACTTTTTCCACCTATTATTATAGTTTGTGTTATTTATTTGGACTTCTGAAGAAGATAACAAAACCCCATACTTGATGATTCCTAACCCCCACAAAAAAATTGCTGCTAGTATTTCCTGATATGAATAATAAAAAAAAAAAACAGCAAACAAAATATACTACACAAGTTTAGAGAGAGTGAAACACTTTCTGGGGTAAATTTCAGGCAAGATGATATTTGGTTCCTACCCTGATCAGAGGAGATGATCCCTTTGAAACTAATTTTTCAGAACAGAAAAGCAAGCCAGCCTTTTGAAACAACATGATCAATCAGGTAATAAATGAATAATGTGTGTTTGTGGAGACACTTTATTCATATAGCCTCCTCCTTTATCCTAGTGAACAGACAGGTCAAACTCAGTGGGTTCAACCGCTGTCGAGATTATAAAGAATCCTGCTGACGGCTGCGTTTCTCCACACCTGGCTTATTTCGGTCAACTCTTCCTCAGTGATGCCCTTGCTCTGACTATCAGTTACGTGTTAGGCTGCACCAGTACGCCACAATCTGAGTGGCCATAACCGGAGCCAAAACAAAATATGTATTATCAGTCTGGATGCATGGTGAGCATGGAAAGCATGTAAAAAAAACACTTTTACACTGACCTGTCTGTGACTGTTCAGATATAGTTTTGAAAGAGTAGAAATTGTAACATGGAGTAAAAATTAGATGTGTGTAAATCTATAATGCGGGACATATTTGGACAAGATTTAACAAGCTTTGGCTACATCTAGCTCTTTCTCAAACTTAATGTGAAAGTTTTGTTTATTTTATTTTATTTTTTCCTTTCTCTGACATGTACAAAATAAATGAAGAAAAATAAATAAAAAATTGCCTTCAGAACTCACTTAATTAGTTAATTAGCTAATAGAAGAACACCTCATACAGGTCAGGGATAAAGTGATTTAAATTTAAAGAACAATACTCAAGCTATTAGCATCTTGCTGATCATTATCGACACATGTAAACAGAATGGCCACTCTAAGCCATTGCTCTCCACCTGAACTGACAAACTGGGTAATGAAAGCATTAATCAGGGAAGCAGCCAAGAACAAGTCCATCGAACTCTGGATTAGCTGCAGAGATCAGATGGGAAACTCTGTTGACGGGACAATTGCTGCAAGAAGAAAGCCGTTGTTCAGACAAATACCACGAGAAGTCCAATTTAGAGGCAGAAGACACGGGAAAACATGTGGAAGAAGCTTTTTGGTCTCCGTATGAATTCACAAAACTAACACTGAGACGAAGTGGCAGCATCATGCTGTGGGCATGCTGGTCTGAGTAGATGGAAAGATGGATGGAGATAATTATGGAGGTAACGCTGGACAAAACTCAAAAAGCAGAATAGCGATCATAAACAAACAACCAGAGAGACAATATAAGACTTTAGGAGAGAGCTGAATAAGACATTAAATTATGGTCGTAATGGCAACATCCTAGGTGATCCAAATTATAAATGCTAACAATGACTTTCCATACCCTGCATTTCCACAGTGGATGAAAATTTGGGTTTTTCCTAATCAGTCATCACAGCATTATTCAGCTACACTATCCCATAAGATAATGCAGCCAGAGTGTGGGAATGGCCTAGTCAAAGTCCAAACCTCTAGCCAATTAAGAATTGTCCCGAGAAATGAGCAGATGTACATTTGACTATGATATATAAATGACTGTCCAAAGATTACATAACATAATAGCAGTCGCTAGCCGCAATGTTTCAATATCAACTAGCTAAACTTGAAAATGTCAAAACATCTCCTGGTAACATCCGAGAGTGGAGATCATAAACTTCAAGAAGGCTCCAAACTTTTCCTTAGAAGGAGCTCTCCTAACTTTCCTCCGCCGGTGAAGTGAGCTCCAGTGCTGGCTTTGAAGCGTTCGTCATGGGAGACATGGTTCCTCGGGTCACCGCTTTGTTGTATAATAGTAATTTCACATCAGGCTCACGCGTGTAACCCAAACTGCACTTTATAATGGAAAATAAACCAGCAGCCTCCGGTGAAACTGAAAGAGCCGAGCCGATGGCGGCTGCTACAGTTACATAACAATCTGATTAGTCGAAGCAAACTTCCCTGGGATGAATTACTTGAATAAAAAAATACAAGCTTTACTTAAATAAATGACCGCTGTCCGGCTTTAAAGTTCAGACGCTTCAGCGAAGCGAAGTGAAGCATGTTAAAATGAGAGGAGGGGGAAAAAAAAAAAACAAGACTCACCATACAGGGTCGGTGGAGGAAACGTGGAGGAGAAGCAGCTGAGTGCAGCAGACTGATGAGTAACCTTGGCTGGCCGGGACGGTGCCGCTCTGCTTTGCTCTGTGTGTGCGTGTGTGTGTGTGTGTGTGTGTGTGTGTGTGTGTGTGTGTGTGTGTGTGTGTGCGAGAGAGTGCGTGTGTCTGTATCCGTGGAGAGGAGTGGGAGGAACACACAACCTGGCCCGCTGCCCTGCGCCGGGGTTATAGCCAGGAGGTGACCTGCTGTGTCGCAATGCCACTCACTATCAAGAGGATGACATCAGGCCATGGTCAGGAGGACGACTGGAGATGGACTCTAGACGAGAGTGAAGCAGGTGAAGACAGGGAGGATGTGAGGTGTCAAGAACCCCCCCCACCCCCCTCCATATATATATATATATATATATATATATATATATATATATATATATATATATATATATATATATATATATATATATATATATATATAAGATCAATTTTACATTCACTACCCTTCAATTATCCTCTGATGAAGCAGCATCCATCCAAATATAAATTTGGTAGTTTATAGAAAAAATAAATCCCTCTTTTTAATTGCCATGTTTTTTTGTTTTAATTTTTTATTTTTTGTTTCTGAATAAAACGTTTTTTAATTGCAGTAGCTCGCTTTTTTCAATTATTATTTCTCTGATCTGTGATAAGAAAATTTTAAGGGCTGTAAAACCATTAAGCGGTAAAGTTAAGCCCTCCCCGCCCACAGAGCCCGCTCTGCTCAGATTGGTCAGCTCCTCTGACCTGATCAAGCCACGCCCACCACTCCACACCAGTTCTGCTGAAATTTAAAAAAATTCAACAGGAGGCAAAGGTGATGCACAACGTTGCAGTGGAACGTTGTGCATCGTTGCACGTTGTGGGGCAGAAGTCACTTTTCTTAATGTTTTCAAAGAAAACAATAAGAAAAGTGTTTTCAAAAAGTCTGCTTATTGTTTTCAAAGAAAACAATAAGAAAAGTGTTTTCAAAAAGTCTGCTTATTGTTTTCAAAGAAAACAATAAGAAAAGTGTTTTCAAAAAGTCTGCTTATTGTTTTCAAAGAAAACAATAAATATATATATAAATATCCAATAATGCATGATGTAAAAACTGTTGTAACCTGCTTGCGCAACCCTTAAATTGTGCAACTTTTGATCAAATTTTGACATTTTTTCCACCTGATGTAGCATCTTATTTTCCTTGGAAATAGTTGGAATTCCCTGTTTACTTTCAGCTTACTAGCTGACAGCCACAGGTTCTGGGTCAAAGTTGATCAGCATTTGGAGTTTGTCATACATTCCGTCCACCTTTCGCTGCATCTGTCTTTTTCATCTTCGAAGCATGCTCAGAGCTCATCTACCTAGCTGAGTTTTCTTATAGTACTTACATAGTAAGTATTTCTGGCACAGTGCTTCTGATTTGCGTGTGTATGCTCTCTCAAACCCCAGTCATTTGTGGCAGACGTGCAAATGACTGGCGGTTTCTTCCTGTTGAAAGCGAGTTGTTCCGTCCACTGTCGCAACATGCATGCCCAGAGAAATTGCTGGAAAGTCGATGACACCACGCAGGCAATTGTCGCAACATGCTCATCTAAGAGGAGTGAGTGTTCCTGTGAAGAGAACACTCACAATTGAGGTACATATGTTCTGAATTAGCTCTATATCATTAAACTAAAATGAATTTAATTGAAATTGACAAAAAAGAGATTGTTGTCACAGGTCATTCCTGTCCTGGTAGAAATTCCTGCAGCTCCTCTTGGCAGTTCACCTCCTGTTTCCTCATTCATTTTGGAGTAATATCCAGCTTTTGTTAAGTCACTCTTGTTCCATATTTTCTCCACTTATTGATGACTGTATTAATTCTGCAGTGGTATATTGAATAATGCTCTGATCTCATGTTGTTCCTGTGTAACTTCTCTGCATAATGTTATGGGGTATATTCATTTATTCAGCCAGATTATTGCAGTTTGTTTTTGTCTGGTCATGAGTTGTCTGATGAAGATGATATTGTCTTTGAAAGAAGTGTCGAACCCGCCATTTTAACAGCTGTGTGTCGATTTTTAAAAGCCACTTTCACTGCAGCCTGTTTGCTTCCAGACTGAAAGACAAAATGCAACATCAAAAGTCAAAACACATACAAGCAAATATAGTTTTGTGATGGGATTTTATCAATATTACTCTTAGCTTCTAATCTTTTTATACAAATATATTGATGGCCATAGTAAATGCATTTCATTTGGGGATTTTCGCCAACAGATTTTAAACAAATCCATCCAGACACTGGAAATGTTTTTCCTTCATTTCCAATAAAATTTCCTTTTGCCTACTTTTGCATTTGGGTGATCCTACACTTTGCAAAAATTACTTTCAATCCCCTCACTTAAGCCTGATTAGAGTATTTTTTTCATATTTCATTTTATTAAAATGATTATGTTTTATTTATTGTTTTACACATTTTAGTGTTAAATTAAGATTTTTTTTTGCTTGTTTTTTTTCAGTGTTTATATCACTCAGCAGATCAAATCTGCCTGTGGATCTATGACATCTGATTCTTTGATGAATGCTCTCCTTGCTCAGCTTGTCAGTATTGATTGATTGATTTCTCGTTGTGCCACGCTCTTGAAGGAAAGATTTTATCTACTGGACTAAATAAACATTTACAACAAAACATTAAAAAAAAAACAGATCATGGCATTTTGTTCTGTGGATGACAAACTATATTCACAGGGTATTCACCTCAACTGGTAGCTCTAACACAAAGTGAGGCTTCATGTGTAATTTATTTATCTGATACAATGCAAAAAAAAAAAAAAAAAAAAATTACACATCAATAGGTTGAAACATATTGTCAAGCTGTTACTATGTTGTCCAAGCCAAATTGAAATCTGAGCACATTATAGTCTTTAGAGACGTCTTCTTCCAGTGGAAGAAAGTCAGGAGGCCCCCCTTTCTGAAAAACCTGGTCGCCTGATCTGATTGGTCGCTTCAGTGGCCTGATCAGGAACCACCTCCCACTCAGCATCAGCTCTGCTGAAAAATGAAATAATAGCAACATCTCATAGTATGGGGGAAAAAGTTGCTCAAGGACCTAAAGTGTAGTGATAAACCGTCATAAAACACAGAACTCTTTTTTTGTTCTGATTTAGCTGAAAAAAGTCATTTGCAACACCCGGGGGGGAGTGTTTTTAAACTTAAAAATTACATTTGCTTGTACAAGTGCTGTACAAGTATTGTTCTATCAAACATAATTTATAGGTTTACATGCAAAATGATAAGGTTTTATATTTCATACATTTTCCATTCCAGCTTATTCCCACCTTTGATAAGTATTTTCAGATAGACCTCATCTAGAGCACCAGTAGCCTGCTGCAGGGCAGCTTTACATACAAAAAGGCATTCAAATCATTAGACCTCCCACTGTGGTCAGAAATGTGTGGTTTCTTCTCCATTCAGGGTGGTGACATATTAAGACTCAGAAATTATGAATATAGTAATAAACCTGTTGGTAGGAGGTTCCGCTTGCCATGCAGTTCTTTAAACTGCTATTAATCATTCTCTGCATTTTTAGATAGCTATAGCTCATCATATTAACATCATTACATAGAAATTGACAGATAAAAATGTGCTACAGGTGATCAATCATAATAGTCTGAGAGTTAAAATGTGGAATTTTAAAACATCAGAATTAATCTGTCTGAACCTACAAATGTTCCCAGAGCTCTGTGTCCACTAGGTAGGTCTGCAGCAGCAATAATCATTATCTTATCTAAGAGGTCAAATTGAGGTAATACTCTCATCTGTCACTGCAACGCACTGTTGTATCAGTCTGGTTCAACAGCACCACCTTGTGGTTGGACATACACATTTCATGATGTGCCTCAAGTTGTTTTGATGCAGCCGCATGTAGTCACACGTCTTAAAAATGATCAAAAAGTTTATATTGGAAATTTAACTAAAAGAACCGAACTCATATTGTATAGATGTATTACTTGACAGACAGAAACCCTTCACTTGCAGGGTAAGTCACAAAAGGTCATGGCTAACAACATTTGCTGTTCAGGGATTTTATAACAAAGCCTATAAATGGAAAGTTTAGTTGAAGAAAAAGAAACAAGTCATCTGACGGACATGAAACAGAATCACTTGGTGCTACCAGGAAGAAGATGAGAACCCAACCCAAAAATCTAGATAACCTGAAGGCTGCTATTAAAGAAATCTGGTCTGGCCTAACCACTTCATGAAGCAACAGGCTGATCAACATTTCATGCCGCTTTGATGAAGGAGTTCCAGTGAAGGCCAAGTGTTGATTACAGTTAATGCACAATACCTGGATTACTTTAAAGTAGTCTGGCATTGCGTTTTAAAATCCATTTTTAATGGTTTATGTAATATTCTAATTTCTGAGAAACTAAAGGTTGGGGTCTTGTTAACTTTAAGCTCTCTAAAATGACATAAATGACTTGAAGTCAAAATATTTCCCTATTAAAATTAATTTGCTAAAAACAAAACTATGCAACATTCAGAGTAATGTTGAATTATTTTACTGTTAATTTGTTTTGCTAATACATGTAGATAGATATTTTTACCTGTTGAAAAATGGGAGTTTTCAGCTCTCCTGATTTGAACTATGTAGCTGTTAATATGCAAGTGGCAACAAGGAAAAAAAAAAATGAAGGAAAATAAAATGACTAAATGACTTGCAGATTTATTTGTAAAAAGAGTCACGTTACAAACGGTGCCTTAACATTTTCATTTGAATGCAACAATAATTTCAAGGTCCCTCTAAGAAGTCAGCAGAACGAAGCAAACAAAATGCAAAACAAAGAAAAATCAACCCTAATGTTAAATGTCTAATCAACAAATAGAAAAAACAACAAAAACAATTGTTAATGATTTAAAGAGCAAAAAGTTCAATATTTACAGGATGCAAGATTAATAGCAGCCTACTGTACAGCTCTGCCACATTTACAATTTCACACAAATGTGCTTCATTTTCAGACAAAAATAAATACACATCTGATTTTCTATTACATTACCCTTTCATAGTCCTATTAAAATAATTCTGTAATCATAGAAATCTCATACAGCATATATACACACATGTGATGCAGGTGTGTTTCTTCACAACACACACATGCAGCTGCATTCTTTTTAATTGGACCTCTTTCATTTGGTCTGTCTTCTTCATGCATGATTGAAAAAATAATCATGTGACATGCGTTTGGAGGTCTCTCACTTCACTCGGCTGACTGGGTTACCAAAAAGCTCGGGGCACTGCTCTTCGCCTTTAGCAATCCTGTCGCACCTTTTGAGCAGGTCGTAGTTGATCTTGTCAGTAATGACACTGTCCTGCTTGTACTCAGGGTGTTTAGCAATAAATTCCCTCATCCACTTGGCCATGGTCATCAGTTCTCCTGTTTGGATCAACAGCGGATGGAATCAGCGGGAACAAACGAACATTGGAGCACAGACATTTTTTTTTTTCTGCGTAGACTCTGAATAAAAACCATTACTGGTACTTTACCTGAGGCACGCTTCTTGATGAGCTTCAGATAATTCAAAATAGTGCACCTGGTGTCAACATCAACTTCCATGTTTTCCAGATAGGAGTTAAGGATTGGGATAAGGCCTTGAAATACTCCCTCCTGATGATGTAAAAGATAAAAATGACGCTGCAGGTGTGAATTGATGTCTTGAAATAGGGTAAAGGAAAGTATAGGCAGTTATATAAATACCTTGCTTTAGCACTAGATCTAACAAAATACAGTATTTTGCAAGTATTGATAAACCTTGAACTTTTCAGCTTTAGTCTTACAACCACAAACAAATCTCTTATTTTATGTGAATGACCAAAACAAAGTAATTAATTTTCTCTATGCAGGAGGAAATAAACAGCTTTTACAATACTTAAATATAGTTTTTTTTTAATAGATCTGATAGTATACTTCAATATTAAATGTTATGTTTTGATGAACTATAAGCAGAAAATTATCATAATTGTCAAAAATTAACACTTTCAAACACCCATCTGTGTGTGATTAATCTACACAACGTGTTTCTCTTGGTGATAAAGTTCCTGAAATGAATAGACTTTCCAAAAATATTCCAATCGAATAGTTTACAAAAGCATCTTTCTCTGCAACTAAAGCTACAGTTTTATTGAGATATGTCCTTGCATACCTCAAGTGGATTTAGTTCTGGACTTTGCTTGTCTTTTATAATCTAACCCAACTTTAAACTTCTCCACAACTTTATTCCTGACTTGTCTGCTGTGCTCCCTGGTCTTCATGCTGCTGTTTATTCACTAATGATCTCCTGCAATCCTCAGAAACCTTCACAGAACATCTGGATTTACACTGAGGTTAAATACAGGGCAACACTATTTACATGATTAGGTGAGTTCTGAAGGCAAATGTTCGAACTGAGTTTTATTTATTTAAATGTATGAGTGAGACATATTTCTCAAATATTCCACTGTAAAAAATGTTTTATGCAACTTAATTGCATGACTTTGTGTCGATCTACCACACAAAACCACAAGAAAATACATTTAAAGTTTGTGGCTGTGACAAGTTTAACCAGTATGAAAACTTTTGCAACACTTTCCTTTGACGTATCTAATGTTGCTAATTGCGATTGTTTGTGCGCTCAAATGTAACACTGAAGACTGGCACAGCAGTGAAGAGATGAACTCATCTGACTTGGGTTTAGTCTTGAACAAACTCACCTTCCCGTTGATGATTGTGTCGATGCTCATCAGTGTGTAATCCTCGTTACTGCCGTCAAACTCTACGCCATTCTGAGCAGAAGAAGCACAATCCAAGCCTGGGTTGCAGCCTGTTGGAAAACAACATTACAGTTATTTCCATCTGAAGCGTTCAAAGACACTTAAGAGATCCATTTTCTGTTGAGCACACCTTTAAACATGTCTTTGCGGAAATAAAACATGCCCTCCTGGACTGCGTTTCTCTTCTGTGCCACCTTCATGTTCTCATCGACCTGTTAAATCACAGGTTTGGTTTCTATTTAAATCTTAGAACTAATATTTCAACAAAAACAATGTATTCAAGCGGTTGTTAATACCTTTGATAAGGGGATTAGGAAATCCAGCTTGTAGGATAAGATCACTCTGGTAAGCAGGACAACAAAAACCACATATGCAGCATTTTCAAAGTCAGTTAGCTGAACCTGGAAAGTAAAACCAGAAACGTAACTCGTTATTAAAAGTCCTCCAAAATAACCCCAGATAAACAAACGTCTATATCACAAATACCTCCATGGGGCGAAACTCGACTCTCCAGCCGATGTCGGAGTTCGGAGGTGGAGGTTTGAACCGCATCGTCTGCCAGTTGGTTGACTGAAGATTCTGAATGAAAAATGAACGCCGACTGAGCTTAGACCTGTGTTCTGTTTGTGGAAAGATTTTAGCTTCTCTGAAAGAAGTTTTAAAAATCCTCACCTCAAAGTGATCCGATTCGTTTTCATCATCCAAGTGTATTTTCTCCTCAAAGACGGAGAGCGGGTCTCGTATGAAGAGGTGAGCTATGTGTTGAGCCAGAAGCTTGTCAATCCCTGCAAACAAGACATATTTAATGTACATCAAGCAGACATACTTGTCCTGGTGGTGGAGGGGAGCGGGGCCTTGCTGGAGGTCAGGTCATCAGTCCTCACATGATACAGAACCATGCAGACACACCTAAAGGTAATTTAGATCAATAAACCTAACACATGCTTTTGGAATGTGGGAGAAGGAAGTATTGGGAGAAAACCTACACATGCAATGGGAGAGCAGGCAAACGCCATGCAAAAGAATTTGCATGGATTCAAACTCAGAACCTTCTTGCTGCAAAGCAACAGTGCCCCTGAATGCACCACCTTACAGTATCATTATGCATTTATACACATGTTCCTGTAATTCTTTACTGAGCACAGATTGTAAAGTAGACTCCAACTTTAAAAAAAGTCTAAAAGAGACATCAGTACCTGCACCGAGCAGCTGCTTGTTGATCTCCTCATCTATTGTCAGATCGATGTCATTGTACTTCTCCCCACAGCAAGACAGGTAGCTGTCAATCGAGTCATACCTGGACTTAAAGATTCTGTACTTGTTGTTCTTCAGAGGCTGCAAAACAGAAATGAGAAAGCGCACGCACATTATAATTTCCAACTGTAAATCTATACATTTGCCCGTAATTAAATATTTGCATCACTCAAATTGTTATTTTATTTGCTTTTGACAAAAGGGAAATGATCGGGGAAAGAGGGGACTTTAAAAATCTTTCTGACCAAAAATTTTCTAATGCCTCTTTTCCCTTCCTCAAATGTTTCCATGTTCAAAATGCATATACTCTAGGTTTATCAGTTTACCATTTTATTCTATGTAAAGAGAGACACTTGACAAATTATATTGCTCGTTATATCTCATTAAGCATATTTTGTTTTACATTCTTGTGTGGTTGGGTGTGGAATGGATTCAGGTTCTCACCTATCGTCCGCCTAATCAATCAGTAACCCTCACAGTTCATTATCTTGCCCCAGAAGCTGAGCAGTAGAAACAAAAAATGCACTTTCTGGTGCACTGCTGGGAAACCAACAGCTCTTCCATTCAACAGACGGTGACAGATTGGGCTCTCTCAGTCACTAATTGATCTGTTTGAACTGAGCACAGTCATTTTCACAGTTCAAATAAAAAGCCACACATTAAGCCTTTCAGCACTCACTAAAACTGCTGTCCTCTGTTTCTATAATGTACTCTCCTTAAGAAGCACAATACATCTCCCTGAGCTGCATCAGAAAACAGTACAGTGTTTGAATATTTGTATTTTTTTTTGGCGTCAGTTGGACATGGGTCAGGTACCAATATTGAGATAAATCAAAGTTTAAAAAAAAACCCCCAACATTTTCTAATGTAATTTTTACAAGAAATCAGAGAAAATGTTCTCTGGCTGTACGGAGGCTAGATTAGTGCGATGGTGCCCCTTCCCCACACGTTGCTGCAAACTGCGAATGAGCTGCTACAATTTTCTTTTGCTGAAAGGGACAGTATTATGTAGTTTCCCAGGCACATAGAGTTATATAATGTCACCATCAAGTAATTATGTTACCTTCAATAATAAAAATGCTCTATACATCAAACATAATCTCAAAGAAATTTGACTTTGAAATTGGGCCTCTGTCTCTTTAAGAAGCTTCTGCTCTTTCTGACACGCCGCCTTCAGTAAGTCGTCACAACAATGCTCCTTCATAACCGTTCTTAGGAGGGTTGGACTGAGAAGTGGTTCATATGACAAGCTTAGCAGATGTGCACTTCCACCGGGTGTTTTGTGAGAATAAGCATTTAGGAAGCCTCGAATGGCTGCCAAAGGAGTTTCAAGGATTTGGCAAACATGCATGAAAGAATCAAAGCAACACTCCAATGTTTTTGATAAAGGAAAAACAGTCTAACATGACAAAAAGAAATAAAACAAAACATAACACTGCCCTTTTAAATAGGACATACCATGGAAGGTGGTGTATGACATAAATAGGGGTTTGATAAAGGTGTCCTTTTCCCAATCTCCATGTGCTTTGTGGAAGTAGTGATGTAGTTGGAGGGCAGAACTCCAATCAAAGTCTGCCACTGTTACGCTCCCCAACTCACCAAGCGAATTATTCACAACCCACATCAGCTGACTTCTACAGCAGTGAGTCAGCTTCCTGTGTCGAAGAAGTGATGGTTCATCATCACTCGACCATTTGATGTCACATGGTTGATGTGACGACCCGAAGCACGATTTAAAAGTGTAAACGAGACATTTCTGATGAGAAATGAATTAGGTCATATATGTGAACTAAATCTGAATCTTGTGCTTGGCTCTCATCAGGGTCGCTATACTGAGAGCTAACAGTATGGGGAGAGTTACGAAAGTTACGTTTTCCCACAGTGCCGATGCTGCACGCCACATCCTGTCTTCCTGTACTGTCAGCTATTGTTTGCACACTCAGCAGTGTGGAATATCAGGTCAACAGTTGTAAT